>NW_019243031.1:0-1615 GCF_002742605.1 Olea europaea var. sylvestris | reverse complement strand
TGACGAAATTGTACCCGCGCGATTTTTATTTCCAATCAACCTGCCAAATTTCAATCCATTCCGACACAGCCGCGAAAAATGACGAAATTGCCCACAGCGCGATTTTTTGTTCCCGATCAACCTGTCAAATTTTAGCCCATTCCAACACAGTCGCGAAAAATGACGAAATTGCCCCAGGCGCGGTTTTTGTTTCCGATCATCCAGTAAAATTTTTGCCCATTCCTACACAGTCAAGAAAAATAACGAAATTGCCCCCGGCGCGATTTTTATATCCGTTCAACCTGCCAAATTTCAGCCAATTCCGATACAGTCGAGAAAAATGACGAAATCGCCCCTGGCGCGGTTTTTGTTTCCGATCAACCAGTCAAATTTTAGCCCACTCCGACACAGTAGAGAAAAATGACGAAATTGCCCCAGCGCTTTTTTTGGTTCCGATCAACTAGTCAAATTTTATCCCATTCCGACACATTCGCGAAAAATGACTAAATTGCCCCCGGCGCGATTTTTTGTTTCCAATCAACCTGTCAAATTTAATCCCATTCCGACATAGTCGCGAAAAATGACGAAATTGCCCCTGCGCGATTTTTGTTTTAGATCAACCAGTCAAATTTTATCCCATTTCGACACTGTCGAGAAAAATGACGAAATTGTCCCCGGCGCGATTTTTTTTTCGATCAACGAGTCAAATTTCTGCCCATTTCGACACAGTTGCGAAAAATTACAAAATTGCCCCCGGCGCGATTTTTGTTTCCGATCAACCAGTCAAATTTTATCCCATTCTGACACAGTCGAGAAAAATGACGAAATTGTCCCCGGCGCGATTTTTTTTTCGATCAACGAGTCAAATTTCTGCCCATTTCGACACAGTTGCGAAAAATTACAAAATTGCCCCCGGCGCGATTTTTGTTTCCGATCAACCAGTCAAATTTTATCCCATTCTGACACAGTCGAGAAAAATGACGAAATTGTCCCCGGCGCGATTTTTTTTTCGATCAACGAGTCAAATTTCTGCCCATTTCGACACAGTTGCGAAAAATTACAAAATTGCCCCCGGCGCGATTTTTGTTTCCGATCAACCAGTCAAATTTTATCCCATTCTGACACAGTCGAGAAAAATGACGAAATTGTCCCCGGCGCGATTTTTTTTTCGATCAACGAGTCAAATTTCTGCCCATTTCGACACAGTTGCGAAAAATTACAAAATTGCCCCCGGCGCGATTTTTGTTTCCGATCAACCAGTCAAATTTTATCCCATTCTGACACAGTCGAGAAAAATGACGAAATTGTCCCCGGCGCGATTTTTATTTCCGATCAACTAGTCAAATTTCAGCCCATTTCGACATAGTCGCGAAAAATTACGAAATTGCTCCCAGCGCGATTTTTGTTTCCTAACAACCCGTCGAATTTTAGCCATTTCGACGAATTTTCGAAAAATGACGAAATTCACCCAGCGCGGCTTTTGTTCCAGATCAACCTGTCAATTTTGGGCCCATACCGACACCGTCGCGAAAAATGACGAAATTGCCCCCGGTGCGATTTTTGTTTCCGATCAACCAGTCAAATTTCAGCCCATTCCGACACAGTCGCGAAAAATGACGAAATTGCCCCCGGCGCG
>NW_019243030.1:0-1615 GCF_002742605.1 Olea europaea var. sylvestris | reverse complement strand
CCACGACGCGATTTTTGTTTCCCATCAATCAGTCAAATTTTAGCCGATTTCGACACCGTCGCGAAAATGACGAAATTGCCCCCTGCGCGATTATAGAATCCGATCAATCTGTCAAATTTTTGCCCATTCCAACACAGTCGCGAAAAAAGACGATATAGCCCACGACGCGATTTTTGTTTCCGATCAATCAGTCAAATTTTAGATCATTCCGACACCGTCGCGAAAAACGTCGAAATTGCCCCCGGTGCGATTTTTATTTCCGATTAATTTGGCAAATTTTAGCAGATTCCGACACCGTTGTTAAAAATGACGAAATTGCACCCGGCGCGATTTTTGTTTCCGATCAATCTGTCAAATTTGAGCCAATTTCGACACCGTCGCGAAAAATGACGAAATCGCCCCCGACGCGATTTTTGTTTCCCATCAATCATTCAAATTTTAGTCGATTCCGACATCGTCGCGAAAAATGACGAAATTGCCCCCGGCGCAATTTTTGTTTCCCTTCAATCAGTCAAATTTTAGACGATTCGAACACGTCGCGAAAAATGACGAAATTGACCCCGGGGCGATTTTTTTTCGATGAATCGGTCAAATTTGAGCCCATTTGGACACCGTCGCGAAAAATGATGAAATTGCCCTCGGCGCGATTTTTGTTTCCCAACAAATAGTCAAATTTTAGACGATTCCATTACCGTCGCGAAAAATGACGAAATTGACCTCGGGGCGATTTTTTTTCCGATGAATCGGTCAAATTTGAGCCCATTTGGACACCATCGCGAAAAATGACGAAATCGCCCCCGGCGCGATTTTTGTTTCCCATCGGTCAGTCAAATTTTAGCAGATTCCGACACCGTCGCGAAAAATGACGAAATTACCCCCGACGCAATTTTTGTTTCCCATCAATTAGTCAAATTTTAGACGATTCCAACACCGTCGCGAAAAATGACGAAATTGCCCCCGGCGCGATTTTTGTTTCCGGTGAATCTGTCAAATTTTAGCCGATTCCAACTCCGTCATCAATCTGTCAAATTTTTGCTCATTCGAACACCGTTGGGAAAAATGACGAAATTGCCCCCGACGCGAATTTTGTTTCCCATCAATCGGTCAAATTTGAGCCCGTTTCGACACCGTCGCGAAAAATGACGAAATCGCCCACGACGCGATTTTTGTTTCCCATCAATCAGTCAAATTTTAGCCGATTTCGACACCGTCGCGAAAATGACGAAATTGCCCCCGGCGCGATTTTTGTATCCGATCAATCTGTCAAATTTTTGCCCATTCCAACACAGTCGCGAAAAAAGACGAAATAGCCCACGGCGTGATTTTTGTTTCCGATCAATCAGTCAAATTTTAGATCATTCCGACACCGTCGCAAAAAACGTTGAAATTGCCCTCGGTGCGATTTTTATTTCCGATTAATTTGGCAAATTTTAGCAGATTCCGACACCGTTGTTAAAAATGACGAAATTGCGCCCGACGCGATTTTTGTTTCCGATCAATCTGTCAAATTTGAGACCATTTCGACACCGTCTCGAAAAATTACGAAATCGCCCCGGCGCGATTTTTGTTTCCCATCAATCAGTCAAATTTTAGCCGATTCCGACACCGTCGCGAA
>NW_019243029.1:0-1616 GCF_002742605.1 Olea europaea var. sylvestris | reverse complement strand
ACGTGCACGATCGCTCTCTCAAACTAATTTGGTGCCTGCCGTTTTCAGCATTGGGTGTGCTGTTTTGTACACTGGCCAGGGGAAATATCATAGCAGCACAACAAACACTTTGGAATACGTTGTACATCAGGCAAATACCACATCCGAGAAACTTAGGAACGTATCTGAATATCTTTCTGCGGCTAAGAAGGTCGGAGTGAATCAAATGTTTCTCCCTTCTAATGTCCAATCTGATATCGATCGGATTCAGACCAAGATAAACTCTTCTGCTAGTGCCCTTGCCAGTACAACAGAAGATAATTCAAATGACATAAAAAATCTAATCGATTCTGTGTAAGTTAATTGCACATACTGTTCATGATACATCTTTCTGGCATTATGGAATTCCAAATTAATTAGTTTGTTAAACATTTTATGGCTCTTGCAGGAGATTGGCTCTAATCATACTGTCTGCCATTATGCTTATCTTGACGTTTCTTGGATTTGGTAAGGCTATTTTTAATCATTTAAATCTGAGGAGAAAAGAACAATCTGTTTACAATCTACTTGTGGCTGACCTTGTCTTTCGAATTTCTCAGTGTTTTCACTTTTTGGTATGCAATTTCTTGTATACATGTAAGTGATGCAGTTATTTAAATAGAATTCCGGTACATTTTCTTCATTTCTTCCTTTAGCGTTTCTAAAGGATTGCTTTTGTTGTTGCAGCTTGGTGATCTTGGGATGGATTCTTGTCACTGGAACTTTTATATTGTGTGGCATTTTTCTTCTCCTCCACAAGTATGATCTATTTTAAACAATTCACATCTTTTACTCACATTGTCATTTCTTTCCATTTTCCTTTTGCTAGGTTTATTACTCTATAGCTTAGATTATGCATATCATATGAGGAAAATGTTCAGGTTATTTAAGTCGTTCACTTTGTGAAAATGAGCTGAAACCATGTTTTTTCTTTACCAGCTGCTTAATACTAAACGTTTCTGGTGGATGATTATGATCCAAATCGTTCTAGTTACCTATTTATTTACTAAATGGTTACCTTTATTTCAAAATAATTTGCAGTTGCCTCTTTTAAGTTGCTGCTAAGCTCATTCTTTTTCCATTGACTTAGAATTGATTTGGATTTCCTTTCTCGAATCTAACTGCTCGATTTTCAAATCAGTGTGTCTGCAGACACTTGTGTGGCAATGGATCAATGGGTCCAGAATCCAATGGCCCATACTGCTCTAGACGATATACTGCCATGCGTGGACAATGCCACGGCACAAGAAACTTTGACAAGAACCAAGGAAGTCACTTCTCAACTTGCTAATATAATGAACTTCGTTGTCAATAATGTCTCCAATATCAATTTCCCCCCGAACGTTCCAACTCTCTACTTCAATCAATCTGGCCCACGTCTACCATCCCTTTGCAATCCATTTAATCCTGATCTGACTGATCGAGCATGTCAGCCAGGTGAAGTGGATTTGGAAAATGCAACACGGGTATTTAACAAATCCTTTTGAACTTGGCATATATTATAGAAATAACCATTTCGTTCTTTTTACTAGTTGAAATACGCATATCAATGGAGTCTTCAGTATTGAATTTTGAATATATTGTGGAAGATCCAAACT
>NW_019243028.1:0-1616 GCF_002742605.1 Olea europaea var. sylvestris | reverse complement strand
TTTTCGATCAACCTGTCAAATTTCCTCCCATTCCGACACAGTAGCGAAAAATGACGAAATTGCCCCCGACGCGATTTTTGCTTTCGATCAACCTGTCAAATTTTGCCCCATTCCGACACGGTCGTGAAAATGACGAAATTGCTCTCGGCGCGATTTTTGTTTCCCATCAACAAGTCAAATTTTAACCCATTCCGACACAGTCGCGAAAAATGACGAAATTGTCCCCGGCCCATTTTTTGTTTCCGATCAACCAGCCAAATTTTAACCCATTCCCACACAGTAGCGAAAAATGACGAAATTGCCCCAGGCGCGGTTTTTTGCATTCGATCAAGCTGTAAAATTTGCGCCCATTCCGACACAGTCGCAAAAAATGACGAAATTGCCCACGACGTGATTTTTGTTTCCGATCAACCTGTCAAAATTTTCCCCATTCCGACACAGTCGCGAAAAATGACGAAATTGCCCCCGACGCCATTTTTGTTTCCGATCAACCTGTCAAATTTTAGCTCATTCCGACACAGTCGGGAAAAATGACGAAATTGCCCTCTGTGCGGTTTTTTGCTTCCGATCAACCTGTCAAATTTTAGCCCATTCCGACACAGTCGCAAAAAATGACGAAATCGCCCCCAGTGCGGTTTTTGTTTCCGATCAACTAGTCAAACTTTAGCCCATTCCGACACAGTCCAGAAAAATGACGAAATAGCCCTCGACGCGATTTTTGTTTCCGATCGGCCTGTCAAATTTTAGCCGATTCCGAAACAGTCCAGAAAAATGACGAAATGGCCCCGGCGCGATTTTTGTTTCCGATAAACCAGTCAAATTTTATCCCATTCCGACACAGTCGCGAAAAATGGCGAAATTGCCCCCGGCGCGATTTTCTGTTTTCGATCAACCTGTCAAGTTTGCGCCCATTCCGACACAGTCGCGAGAAATGACGAAATTGCCCCCGACGCGATTTTTGTTTCCGATCAACCTGTCAAATTTTGGCCCATTACGACACGTTCGTGAAAAATGACGAAATTGCTCCCGGCGCGATTTTTGTTTCCCATCAACCATCAAATTTTAACCCATTCCGACACAGCCGCGAAAAATGACGAAATTGCCCCCGGCGCGATTTTTGTTTCCGATCAACTAGTCAAATTTTAGCCCATTCCGACACAGTCCAGAAAAATGACGAGATTGCCCCTGGAGCGATTTTTGTTTCCGATCGACCTGTCAAATTTTGACCCATTTGGACACAGTCCTGAAAAATGACGAAATTGCCCCCGACGCGATTTTTGTGTCCGACAACCAGTCAAATTTTAACCCATTCCGACACAGTCGCGTAAAATGACGAAATTGCCCCCGACGCGATTTTTGTTTCCGATCAACCAGTCAAATTTTGGCCCATTCCGACACGGTCTTGAAAAATGACGAAATTGCTCCCGGCGCGATTTTTGTTTCCCATCAACCAGTCAAATTTTAACCCATTCCGACACAGTGCGAAAAATGACGAAATTGCCCCCGGCGCGGTTTTTGTTTTCGATCAACTATTCAAATTTTAGCCCATTCCGACACAGTCCAGAAAAATGACGAAATTGCCGCCGGCGCGATTTTCGTTTTTGATCGACCTTTCA
>NW_019243027.1:0-1616 GCF_002742605.1 Olea europaea var. sylvestris | reverse complement strand
ATTTTTCGCGACGGTGTCGAAATGGGCTAAAATTTGACTGATTGATCGGAAATAAAAATCGCGCCGGGGGCAATTTCGTCATTCTTCGCGACGATGTATGAATCGGCTAAAATTTGACTGGTTAATCGGTAACAAAAATCGCGCCGGGGGCAATTTCGTCATTTTTCACGACGGTGTCGGAATGGGCTAAAATCTGAATGATTGATCGGAAACAAAAATTGCGCTGGGGGAAATTTCGACATTTTTCGTGACGGTATCGGAATCGGCTAAAATTTGACAGATGGATCGGAAACAAAAATCGCGCCGTGGACAATTTCCTCATTTTTCCCGACGGTGTCAGAATGGGCTTAAATTTGACTGATTGATCGGATACAAAAATCGCGCCGGGGGCAATTTCGTCTTTTTTCGGGACGATGTCGGAATCGGCTAAAATTTGACAGATTGATCGGAAACAAAAATCGCGCCGGGGACAATTTCCTCATTTTTGGCGACGGTGTCAGAATGGGCTTAGATTTGACTGATTGATCGGATACAAAAATCGCGCCGGGGTAATTTCGTCATTTTTCGCGACGGTGTCGGAATGGGCAAAAATTTGTCTGATTGATCGGAAACAAAAATCGCGCCGGGGGTAATTTCGTCATTTTTCCGGACGGTGGCGGAATCGGCTAAAATTTGACAGATTAATCGTAAACAAAAATCGCGCCGGGGGCAATTTCGTCATTTTTCGCGACGGTGTCGGTATCGGCTAAAATTTAACATATTGATCGGAAACAAAAATTGCGCCGGGACAATTTCGTCATTTTTCGCGACGGTGTCGGAATCGGCTAAAATTGACTGATTAATCGGAAACAAAAATCGCAACGGGGGCAATTTCATCATTTTTCGCGATGGTGTCGGAATCGGCTAAAATATGACAGATTAATCGGAAACAAAAATCGCGCCGGAGACAATTTCGTCATTTTTCGCGACGGTTTCGGAATCGGCTAAAATTTTACAAATTAATCGGAAACAAAAAACGCGCCGGGGGCAATGTCGTCATTTTTCGCGACGGTGTCTGAATGGGCTGAAATTTGGCAGCTTGATTGGAAACAAAATTGCGCCGGGGGAAATGTCGTCATTTTTCGCGACGTTGTCGAAATCAGCTGAAATTTGGCAGGTTGATCCGAAACAAAAGCCGTGCAGTCGACAATTTAGTCATTTTTCGCGACGGTGTCGGAATGGGCTAAAATTTGATAGGTTGATCGGAAACAAAAATCGCGCCAGGGGAAATTTCGTTATTTTTTGCGACGGTGTCGGAATGGGCTTAAATTTGACTGATTGATCGGAAACAAAAATCGCGCCGGGGGCAATTTCGTCATTTTTCGCGACGGTGTCGGAATGGACTAAAATTTGACTGAATGATCGGAAACAAAAATCGCGCCGGGGGCAATTTCGTCATTTTTCTCGACGATTTCGGAATCGGCTAAAATTTGACAGATTAATCGGAAACAAAAATCGCGCCAGGGGCAATTTCGTCATTTTTCGCGACAGTGCTGGAATGGGCTAAAATTTGACAGATTGATCGGAAACAAAAATCGCGTCGGGGGCAATTTCGTCATTTTTTGCGACGGTGTCGG
>NW_019243026.1:1479-1616 GCF_002742605.1 Olea europaea var. sylvestris | reverse complement strand
CGCGATTTTTGTTTCCGATCAACCAGTCAAATTTTAGCAAATTCCGACACAGTCGCGAAAAATGACGAAATTACACCCGGCGTAATTTTTGTTCCCGATCAACCTGTCAAATTCGAGCCCATTCCGACACAGTCGAG
>NW_019243026.1:582-942 GCF_002742605.1 Olea europaea var. sylvestris | reverse complement strand
GCGGTTTTTGTTTCCGATCAACCAGTCAAATTTTAGCCAATTCCAACACAGTCGGGAAAAATGACGAAATTACACCCGGCGCAATTTTTGTTCCCGACGAATCTGTCAAATTTTAGCCGATTCCGACATCGCCGTGAAAAATGACGAAATTGCCCCCGGCGCGATTTTTGTTTCTTATCTATCAGTCAAATTTTAGCCGATTCCTACAGCGTTGCGAAAAATGACGAAATTGCCCCCGTCGAGAATTTTGTTTCCGATCAATTAGTCAAATTTTAGCAGATTCCAACACCGTCGCGAAAAATGACGAAATTGCCCCCGGCGCGGTTTTTGTTCCCGATCAATCAGTCAAATTTTAGCCAA
>NW_019243026.1:199-376 GCF_002742605.1 Olea europaea var. sylvestris | reverse complement strand
GAAGAAAAATGACGAAATTGCCCCCGTTGCGATTTTTGTTTCCAATCAACCGGTCAAATTTCAGCCCATTCCGACAACGTCGCGAAAAATGACAAAATATGCGATTTTGGTTTCCGATCAACAAGTTAAATTTCAGCCAATTTCGAGACAGTCGCAAAAAATGACGAAATTGCCCTT
>NW_019243026.1:0-168 GCF_002742605.1 Olea europaea var. sylvestris | reverse complement strand
TTCCCGATAAACCGGTCAAATTTGAGCCCATTCCGACACAGTCGAGAAAAATGACGAAATTGCCCCCGGCGCGATTTTTATTTATGATCAAACCGCCAAATTTCAGCCAATTCCGACACAGTCGAGAAAAATGACGAAATTGCCCCCGGCGCGATTTTTATTTCAGAT
>NW_019243025.1:0-1616 GCF_002742605.1 Olea europaea var. sylvestris | reverse complement strand
GGAATGGGCTCAAATTTGACAGGTTGATCGGGAACAAAAATCGTGCCGGGTGAATATCGTCATTTTTCGCAACTGTGTCGGAAGTGGCTAAATTTTGACAGGTTGATCGGAAACAAAAATCGCGCCGGGGTCAATTACGTCATTTTTCGCGACTGTGTCGAAATGGGCTAAAATTTGACTGGTTGATCGGAAACAAAAATCGCGCCGGGGGCAATTTCGTCATTTTTCGCGACTGTGTCGGAATGGGCTAAAATTTGACAGGTTGATCGGAAACAAAAATCGCCCCGAGGGCAATTTCTTCATTTTTATGGACTGTGTCGGAATCGGCTAAAATTTGACTGGTTGATCTGAAACTAAAGCTGCACCAGGGGCAAATTCGTCATTTTTCGCGATGATGTCGGAATGGGCTAAAATTTGACTGGTTTGTCGGAAATAAAAATCGCGCCGGGGGCAATTTCGTCATTTTTCGCGACTGTGTCGGAATGGGCTAAAATTTGATAGTTTGATCGGAAACAAAAATCGCGCCAGGGTCAATTTCGTCATTTTTCGCAACTGTGTCGGAATTGGCTCAAATTTGACAGGTTGATCGGGAACAAAAATCGTGGCGGGTGAATATCGTCATTTTTCGCAGTTGTGTCGGAATTGGCTAAAATTTGAATGGTTGATCGGAAACAAAAATCGCGACGGGGGCAATTTCGTCATTTTTCGCGACTGTGTCGAAATGGGCTAAAATTTGACAGGTTGATCGGAAATAAAAATCGCGTCGGGGTTAATTTCGTCATCTTTCGCGACTGTGTCGGAATGGGCTCAAATTTGACAGGTTGATCGGGAACAAAAATCGTGACGGGTGGATTTCGTCATTTTTCGCGACGATGTCGGAATGGGCTAAAATTTTACTGATTGATTGGAAACAAAAATTCCGCCGGGGACAATTTCGTCATTTTTCGCGACTGTGTCGGAATGGGTTCAAATTTGACAGGTTGATCGGGAACAAAAATCGTGCCGTGTGATTTTCGTCATTTTTCGCAACTGTGTCGGAATTGGCTAAAATTTGACGGGTTGATCAGAAACAAAAATCGCGCCGGGGGTAATTTCCTGATTTTTCGCGATTGTGCCGGAATGGGCTAAAATTTGACAGGTTGATCGGAACCAAGAATCGCCCGGGGGTCAATTTCGTCATTTTTCGTAACTGTGTCGGAATGGGCTAAAATTTGACAGGTTGATCAGGAACAAAAATCTTGCCGGGTGAATTTCGTCATTTTTCGCAACTCTGTCGGAATAGGCTAAAATTTGACAGGTTGATCGGAAACAAAAACCGCGCCTGGGGCAATTTCGTCATTGTTCGCGACTGTGTCGGAATGGGCTAAAATTTGATAGGTTGATCGGAAAAAAAAGTCGAGCCAGGGGCAATATCGTCATTTTTCTCGACTGTGTCGGAATGGGCCGAAATTTGGCAGGTTGATCGGAAATAAAAATCGCGCCGGAGACAATTTCGTTATTTTTCTGGACTGTGTCGGAATGGGCTAAAATTTAACTGGTTGATCGGACACAAAAACTACGCCAGGGTCAATTTCGTCATTTTTCGGGACGATTTCGGAATGGGCTAAAATTTGACT
>NW_019243024.1:0-1616 GCF_002742605.1 Olea europaea var. sylvestris | reverse complement strand
TTAGCAAAATTCTTTCGTTTGGGCCTACGTATAATTAATTTCCTTATTAATTATTTCAGGTTGAAGAAGTAATGGAAAAAAAAATAAAAAATAAAAAGAAAAACCGCACTAGGGACAATTTTATCATTTTTCGCGACGGTGCCAGAATGGGCCGAAATATGGTAGGTTGATTGGAAACGGCCTGCGAAATTGGACTCGGGGCATAGACCCGGGCTCATGGGATTTAAGCCAAATTCCTTCGTTTCGGCCACCGAATAATTAATTTCCTTATTAATTGTGTCATGTTAAAGAAGTGCTGGACTGAAAATTAATAAAGCAAAACCGCAAGAGGGGCAATTTTGTCATTTTTCGCGACGGTGTCGGAATGGGCCGAAATTTGGCAGGTTTATTAGAAACGACCTGCGAAATTGGACTTGGGGCATAGACCCTGGATCATGGGATTTTAGCCAAATTCCTTCGTTTGGGCCTCTGAATAATTAATTCCTTATTAATTATGTCAGGTTGAAGCAGTGCTGGACAAAAAATTAACAAAGAAAAACCGCACCAGGGGCAATTTTGTCATTTGTCGCGACGTTGTCGGAATGGGCCGAAATTTGGCAGGTAGATTGGAAACGGCCCGCAAAATTGGACTCGGGGCGCAGACCCGGGATCACGGGATTTTAGCCAAATTCCTTCGTTTGGGCCTCCGAATAATTAATTTCCTTATTAATTATGTCAGGTTGAAGCAGTGCCGAACAAAAAATTAACAAAGAAAAACCGCGCCTAGGGCAATTTTTTCATTTGTCGCAACGGTGTCAGAAGGCGCTGAAATTATGTAGGTTGATTTGAAACGGCCCGCGAAATTGGACTCGGGGCACAAACTCGGGATCATGGGATTTTAGCTAAATTCCTTCGTTTGGGCCTCCAAATAATTAATTTCCTTACGAATTATGTCAAGTTGAAGAAGTGCTGGACAGAAAATTAACAAAGAAAAACCGCACCTAGGGCAATTTTGTCATTGGCCGCGACGGTGTTGGAATGGGCCGAAATTTGACAAGTTGATTGGAAACGGTCTGCGAAATTGGACTCGAGTCACAGATCTAGGATCACGTGATTTTAGCCAAATTCCTTCGTTTGGGCCTACGAATAATTAATTTCCTTATTAATTATGTCAGGTTGAAGAAGTGCTGGACAGAAAATTAACAAAGCAGAATCGCACCAGGGGCAATTTTGTCATTTTTCGTGACGGTGTAGGAATGGGCCGAAATTTGGTAAGTTGATTAGAAACGACCTGCGAAATTGGACTCGAGGTACATAGCCGGGAAGGATCACTAGATTTTAGCCAAATTCCTTCGTTTCGGCCTACGAATAGTTAATTTCCTTATTAATTATGTCAGGTTGAAGAAGTGTTGGATAGAAATTTAACAAATAAAACCGCACCAGGGGCCATTTTGTCATTTGTCGCGACGGTGTCGAAATGGGCCCAAATTTGGCAGGTTGATTGGAAACGGCCCACGAAATTGGACTTGGGGTACAGACCCGGGATCACGGGATTTTAGCCAAACTCCTTCATTTGGGCCTCCGAATAATTAATTTCCTTATTAATTTTGTCAGGTTGAAGAAGTGTTGCATAGAAA
>NW_019243023.1:0-1616 GCF_002742605.1 Olea europaea var. sylvestris | reverse complement strand
GTGGATGAGAGCCTGAGAGTTATATAGAAGTCACGTAAAATGAACATAAGAAAGAGTGGATTGACCCAATGTAAGATGAAATGAAATCATTGTATGGTAACCACACCTTCGAGTTAGTAAAGCTACCTAAGGGCAAACAGTTTTGAGGAATAGGTGGATCTACAAAGTGAAGCAAAACGATTTTACTTCACAGCCATGGTATAAAGCTAGATTGGTTATAAAAGGGTTTGGTCAGAGAAAATGTGTTGTTTTAATGAGATCTTCTCTTCAGTTGTAAAGATGTCATCTGTTCATATTTCTCTCGGCTAGCAACAAGTCTTGACTTAGAAGTTGAACAGATAGATGTAAAAATTGCATTCCTTCTTGGTGATTTGGATGGGGTGATTTATATGGAGCAGACGGATTGTTTCAAAGTGAAAGAAAAAGATGATTATGTATGGAAGCTTAAGAAAAGTCTTTATGGTCTGAGGCAAGCATCGAGACAAAGGTAGAAGAAGTTTGAGTTTGTTATGGGGAGGAAGGCTATGAGAAAACAACTTTTGATCACTATGTGTTTGTTCAAAAATTCTCTAATGATGATTTTATCAGTTTATTAGTTTAAGTTGATGATATGTTGATTGTTGGTAGGAATGCTTCAAGAATTGACGGGCTGACGAAACAGTTGAGTTAATCATTTGCTAAGAAGAACTTGGGACAAGTAAAGAAAATCATTGACATAAGAATTATTCGTGACAGGAGTGCTAAGACGTTGTATTTGTCACATGATGAGTACATTAAGAAACTGCTTGAGAGGTTCCGTATGGACAAGGCTAAAGTGGCTAGTTCATCCTTTCTACCCAATTTAAATTGAATATCAAGCAATGTCCTTCTGTAGATAAGGAAAAGAAAGATATGAAAAGAGTCCATTACACCTCAACACTAGGAAGTTTGATGTATGCGATGTTCTGCATAAGACTTAATTTTGTTTG
This sequence comes from Olea europaea var. sylvestris, assembly GCF_002742605.1. Lineage (NCBI taxonomy): Eukaryota > Viridiplantae > Streptophyta > Magnoliopsida > Lamiales > Oleaceae > Olea > Olea europaea. The sequence goes on along the minus strand of NW_019243023.1, from coordinate 648 downwards.
TACTCAAATAAAATCATAACTCAACTTAAAACAAACACACAAGCATGCAAAAAATATTTAGCTAGTTCACCTAGTATTTTATCTCAGATTTGAAATCATGATATTAAATCTAAGCATAGCTTCAAGATCACAATATAGAAATCAAAGTCCACTTTCTAATGCAAAGTTGGTGTGTGTGTGTGTGTGTGTGTGTGAAAAATTAAGCATGGTATCATGAATTCATAAGTTTTTCTATTCCCGACCCTCAATAGTCAAATATATTCTTGTTCTCACTTGTGAGATTCACACGCACCTGAACTTTTTTTTTTCACTTTCAAGTTGTGATCTAATGCTATTTTTATACTGTCTTTACCTCTCTAGTTTAGTTAAATTTCACCAATTGTAGTTAAACATGTCAATAAATAAGGATTCTCCATAGTTTGAATACTTCAATCTCCAGAACTCAACTAGACTAATAATTTCTCATCAAAAGTCAACTTTTCTTAAATAAGTATTTGGAACTTAATCAAAGCATTTGGTGTGTCTTCTATTTCATGCACCCACTCTTTCTTCTTCTTTTTTTTCTTTTTTTTTTTTATTTTGTTCTCAATTTCTTTTTCTCGGCACTTTTTTTCATTATTTACAGTATTTTCTCCCTTAAACTTTCTA
>NW_019243022.1:0-1616 GCF_002742605.1 Olea europaea var. sylvestris | reverse complement strand
ACGGTGTCGGAATCGGCTAAAGTTTGTCTGATTGATGGGAAACAAAAATTGCGCAGGGGCAATTTCGTTATTTTTCAAGACGGCGTCGGAATCGGCTAAATTTTGATTGATTGATGGGAAACAAAAATTGCGCCGAGGGCGATTTCGTAATTTTTCGTGACGGTGTCGAAATGGGCTCAAATTTGACAGATTGATCAGAAACAAAAATCGCGTCGGGCGCAATTTCGTCATTTTTCACAACGGTGTTCGAATGAGCAAAAATTTGACAGATTGATCGGAAAGAAAAATCGCGCCGGGGGCAATTTCGTCATTTTTCGCGATGGTGTCGGAATCGGCTAAAATTTGACAGATTAACCGGAAACAAAAATTGCGCCGGGGGCAATTTCGTCATTTTTTGCGACGGTGTTGGAATCGTCTAAAATTTGACTAATTGATGAGAAACAAAAATTGCGCCGGGGGTAATTTCGTCATTTTTCGCGACGGTGTCGGAATCGGCTAAAATTTGACTGATTGATGGCAAACAAAAATCGCGCCGTGGGTGATTTCGTCATTTTTCGCGACGGTGTCCGAATGGGCTCAAATTTGACCGATTCATCGGAAAAAAAATCGCCCCGGGGTCAATTTCGTCATTCTTCGAGACGGTGTTGAAATCGGCTAAAATTTGACTGATTGGTGGAAAACAAAAATTGCACCGGGGGCAATTTCGTCATTTTTCGCGACGGTGTCGAAATCGGCCAAAATTTGACTGATTGATGGGAAACAAAAATCGCGTCGTGGACGATTTTGTCATTTTTCCCGACGGAGTCGAAATGGGCTCAAATTTGACCGATTGATGGGAAACAAAAATCGCGTCGGGGGCAATTTCGTCATTTTTCCCAGTGGTGTTCGAATGAGCAAAAATTTGACAGATTGATCGAAAACAAAAATCGCGCAGAGGGCAGTTTTCTCGTTTTTCGTGACAGTGTCCGAATGGTTTAAAACTTGAATGATTGATCGGAAACAAAAATCGCATCGGGGCAATTTCGTCATTTTTTCCAACGGTGTTCGAATGAGCAAAAATTTGACAGATTGATCGGAAACAAAAATCGCGCCGGGGGCAATTTCGTCATTTTTCACGACGGTGTTGGAATCGTCTTAAATTTGCCTGATTGATGGGAAACAAAAATCGCGCCGGGGGCAGTTTCGTCATTTTTCGCGACGGTGTTGGAATCGTCTAAAATTTGACTGATTGATGGGAAACAAAAATCGCGCCCGGGGCAATTTCGTAATTTTTCGTGACGGTGTCAGAATCGGCTAAAATTTGACTGATTGATGGGAAACAAAAATCGCGCCGGGGGCGATTTCGTAATTTTTCGTGACGGTGTCGAAACGGGCTCAAATTTGACAGATTGATTGGAAACAAAAATTGCGCAGGGACAATTTCGTCATTTTTCGAGACGGTGTCGGAATCGGCTAAAATTTGACTGAATGGTGGGAAACAAAAATCGCACCGGGGGTAATTTCGTCATTGTTCGCGACGGTGTCGAAATCGGCCAAAATTTGACTGATTGATGGGAAACAAAAATCGCGCCGGGGACGATTTCGTCATTTTTCGCGACGGAGTCGAAATGGGCTCA
>NW_019243021.1:92602-93642 GCF_002742605.1 Olea europaea var. sylvestris | reverse complement strand
ATCACCGGCGATCGCAATTTCCGGCCAGTCGCTCGGAAAATCGCAGATTCCGGCCAATCCTGAACTCGTTTCGGAAAACGGAAAATACCGTGATGATCAGCATGAAATTCCACATCTGCCTGTGAAAAATCATAATTTTCTGACACCGTTGGAAAATCGCGGCCGGTCAACGGCCGGCGCGTGGTGGTCACGCGCCGGTGACACTTCACCAGAATGTGGGGAATTTTGTTATGGACCCAATTCCATCATCGGTTTTTCCACATGAGGCCCAGACAGTGCTCAATCAGGGCCGAAAGACCTATGCTACTGCAGTTTCTGGCCGTCCGGGCCTGTCTCAAGCTGAACGGAGTTCACGAAAGTCGTTTACATCGGTTATACAGGGTATAGATGACTCTTCCACTACTGGGTTTGCTGCTAAAGAACCCTCTATACATATGGGTGAGCAGGCAATAGTTTTGACTGAGTCCGAGGACGCTACACTCGCTGATCCTTACAAGTATACACTTGTGGGGAAATTTCCACATCGCAAGCCAACCATGAGGAAGGTACGTGAGATTTTTTCTAAGTTTGGGTTCCATGGTTGTTTCGAGGTAGGATTGATCGACACAACACACATTCTTATACACCTTACACATGAGGAGGATTACAGCAGGCTTTTTCTTAAACCTTCATGGTATATTGATGGTTGTCCGATGAGAGTCCTTAAGTGGACATGTGACTTTACACCTGAGCAAGAGACTCCGATAGTTCCCGTATGGGTATCGTTCCCTCTGCTTCCAGTACATTTACGTGCGAAGGGGTTCCTTTTCGCCTTATCTGGGGCAATAGGAATGCCCTTGAGAATTGATGAGGCCACCACCGACTTGAGACGACCTAGTGAGGCAAGGGTGTGCATTGAGGTGAATTTGGGGCATAAGTTGCCCGACAGGGTTTGGATTGAGCGTGCTAGTAACCGTGGCTTCTGGCAGACAGTTATCTATGAGAAGCGACCAATTTTTTGCTTTTCTTGTAAACACTTGGGTCATTCTTATGATCAGTGT
>NW_019243021.1:44959-89464 GCF_002742605.1 Olea europaea var. sylvestris | reverse complement strand
TCCTGCTCAGGCTATCAGTCCACCTATCACTCCGTTTTATGATCCTATGTTGGAAGAGATCTTGAAGAGGCCACAGACACAGAATTCTACAGCAGACACAGTCAGCAGAGCTCCTTACATTCCAGGCCTGACACCGGGTAGGGCTCAGGCACATATTTCCACTTCTTCTCCTCCTGTTTGTCATCAAAATGTGGAGGCATCTATTCCATCTTTGCAGTCAGCGCATTCAGACACAGAGGGCTCACCTCAGATTGAGGTTCACCAGCAGGGACCTTTTCGAAGATCTTCTTCTGATGACTTGGTGGGTTTGGATGAGAGGACAGAGGAAGATGGATTTATCCCAGTTGTTTGGAAGAGACACCCACGGGCTACTGATACTCCACATCCGAGCAGAAGGATCACTCGGAGTCAGTCACATGATACCTCCTCACATTCTCCTTCCCTATGAATGCCATCATTTGGAATGTGAGAGGTGTAGCTAGTGTAGCTACTCGTCGGCGCCTGAAGAAACTTATACAGCTTCATCAGGTTTATCTTCTAGTTCTACTGGAGCCTTTTGTTTTGCGGCAGAATTTTGCATATACACGACGCTATCTGGGCTTCGACATGGGAGCTCAGAATGAATCGAATAAGATGTGGTTTTTCTGGAATTCGGGGACTAATGTTACTGTTATTGTTGATCATCCCAGTTTCTTCACGTTAGAGTTGAGGATCCCAGACTAGCGCGTGCTATCTATTTAAACTGTCCGACAGGGTAATGTCACGGGATAAAGTCTAAACTAAATTGTACACCATAGTGTATATGTAGCAAGGTCATTACCGATCGAATTTTACGACACGTTGTTTGACATTTGCATTGTTGTCAAGTGTCAATTGGATGGGAAGACTCCTTGAAATTTAAACTATCCAACAGGGTAATGTCACGTGACAAAGTGTAAACTAAAGTTTGTACACCATAATGTACATGTAGCAAGGTTCTTATCGATTGAACTTTGCTATTTGTATACTGATTTTTGAAACGTTGTTTGACAATTTAAACTATTTAAACTATCCAACAAGGTAATATCCCTTGGCAAAGTGTAAACAAAAGTTTACACCATAGTGTACATGTAGCAAGGTCCTTACCGATTGAACTTTGCTGTTCGTACACTAATTTTTTACACGTTGTTTTATACTTGCATTGTTGTCAAGTGTCAATCGGATGGGAAAAGTGTTTGAAATTTAAACCCTCCAACAGGGTAACATCACGTGGCAAAGTGTAAAGTAAAGTGTACACCATAGTGTACATGTAACAAGTATCTTACCGATTGAAATTTACTATTTGTACACTGATTTTTGATATGTTGTTAGACACTTGTATTGTTGTCAAGTGTCAATTGGACAAGAAAACTGTTTGAAATTTAACCAAATCAACAGGGTAATGTCACTTGGTAAAGTGTAGACTAAAGTGTTCATGTTGCAAGGTTCATACTGATTGAGCTTTGCTATTTGTACACTGGTTTTTGACACATTGTTTAACACTTGCATTGTTGTCAAGTGTCAATTAGATGGGAAAACTGTTGGAAACATATACTGTCCAATAGGTTAATGTTATGTGATATATTGTGAACTAAAGTGTCTACACCATAGTGTACATGTAGCACGGTTCTTACCGATTAAACTTTGCTATTTGTACATAGATTTTTGACACATTTTTTGACACTTGCATTGTTGCCAAGTGTCAATTGTATCGAAAAACTATTTGAAATTTAAACTGTCCGACAGGGTCATGTCACTTGGCAAAGTGTAAACCAAAGTGTGTACACCAGAGTGTACATGTAGCAATGTTTTTACCAATTGAACTTTTCTATTTGTAAACTGATTTTTGACACGTTGTTTGACACTTGCATTATTGTCAAGGGTCAATAGGATAGGAAAACCATTTGAAATTTAAGCTATCCACTAGAGTAATGTCACGTGGCAAAGTGTAAACTAAAGTGCACACCATAGTGAACATGTAGCAAGATTTTTAACGATTGAACATTGCTATTTGTACACTAATTTTCGACACCCTGTTGGAGACATGTACTGTTGTCAAGGGTCAATTGGTTGGGAAAACTATTTGAAATTTAAACTGTCCAATGGGGTAATGTGACGTGGCAAAGTATAAACTAAAGTGTACATCGTAGAGCACATGTACCAAGGTTCTTACCGATTGAACTTTGCTATTTGTACACTCATTTTTTACACATTGTTTGACACTTGTACTGTTGTCAATTGTCAATTGCATAGAAAAAAATGTTTGAAATTTAAACTGCCCAACTGGATAATGTCACGTGGCAAAGTGTAAACTAAAGTGTGTACACCATAGTGTACATGTAGCAAAGTTCTTACCGATTGAACTTTGCCATTCGTACACTAATTTTTGACATATGGTTTGACACTTACATTGTTGTCAAGTGTCAATTGGATGGGAAAACTATTTGAAATTTAAACTGTACAACAGGGCAATGTGACATGGCAAAGTGTAAACTAAAGTGTACACCGTAGTGTACATGTAGCAAGGTTCTTACCGATTGAACTTTGCTATTTTGTACACTGATTTTCGACACGTTGTTTGACACTTGCATTGTTGTCAAGTGTCAATTGGATGGGAAAACTATTTGAAATTTAAACTGTCCAATAGGGTGATATCACGTGGCAAAGTTAAACTACATTTTACACCATAATCTACATTTAGCAAGGTCCTTCCAGATCAAACTTTACTATTAGTACACTGATTTTGGACATGTTTGAAACTAGTATTGTTGTCAAGTGTCAATTGGATTGGAAAACTATTTGAAATTTAAATAGTCCAACGGGGTAATGTCACGTGGCAAAGTGTAAACTAAAGTGTATACCATAGTGTAAATGTTGCAAGGTTCTTACCGATTGAACTTTGTGATCTGTACACTAATTTTTGACACGTTGTTTGACACTTGCATTGTTTTCAAGTGTTAATTGGATGGAAAAACTGTTTGAAATTTAAACTGTCCAACAGGATAATGTCACGTGGCGAAGTGTAAACTAAAGTGTACACCGTAGTGTACATGTAGCAAGGTCCTTACCGATTGAACTTTGCTATTCGTACACTGATTTTTGACACGTTGTTTGGCACTTGCATTCTTGTCAAGTGACAATTGGATGTGAAAACTGTTTGAAATTTAAACTGTCCAATGATGTAATGTCACGTGGCAAAGTGTAAACTAAAGTGTACATCGTAGCGTACATGTAGCAAGGTCCTAACCGATTGAACTTTGCCATTTGTACACTAATTTTCAACACGTTGTTTGACACTTGCATTGTTGTCAACTGTCAATTGGATGGGAATGCTGTTTGAAATTTCAACTGTCCAACAGCGTAATGTCATGTGTTAAGGTGTAAACTTAATTTTACACAATATTGTACATGTAACAAGGCTCTTACCGATTGAACTTTGCTATTTGTACACTGATTTTTTGACACGTAGTTTGACACTTGAATTGTTGTCAAGTGTCAGATGGAAGGGAATGCTTTTTGAAAATTAAACTGTCCAACAAGGTTATGTCACGTGGTAAAGTGTAAACTAAATTGTACACATATTTTCGACATGTTGTTTGACACTTGGATTGTTGTCAAGTGTCAATTGGATGGAAAAACTGTTTGAAATTTAAATTGTCCTACAGGGTAATGTCACGTGTCAATGTGTAAACTAAATTGTATACTACAGTGTACATGTAGCGAGGTCCTTACCGATTGAACTTTGCTATTTGTACACTGATTTTTGACACGTTGTTTGACACTTGCATTGTTGTCAAGTATCAATTGGATGGGAAAGCTGTTTGAAATTTAAACAGTCCAACAGGGCAATGTCACGTGGCAAAGTGTAAACTAAAGTGTATACCCTAGTGTACTTGTTGCAAGGTTCTTACCGATTGAACTTTGCTATTTGTACAGTAATTTTTGACACGTTGTTTGACACTTGCATTGTTTTCAAGTGTTAATTGGATAGGAAAACTGTTTGAAATTTAAACTCTCCAATAGGGTAATGTCACGTGGCAAAGTGTAAACTAAAGTGTACACCGTAGTGTAAATGTAGCAAGGTCCTTACCGATTGAACTTTGCCATTTGTACACTAATTTTCGACAGGTTGTTTGACACTTGCATTGTTATCAACTGTCAATTGGATGGGAAAGCTGTTTGAAATTTCAACTGTCTGATAGCGTAATGTCACATGGCAAGGTATAAACTTAATTATACACCATAGTGTACATGTAGCAAGGTTCTTACCGATTGAATGAGAAAATTGTTTGAAATTTAAACTGTCCAACAAGGTAATGTTATGTGGTAAAGTGTAAACTAAAGTGTACATGTAGTAGGGTTCTTACCTATTGAACTTTGCTATTTGTACACTGATTTTTGAAACGTTGTTTAACACTAGCATTGCTGTCAAGGGTCAATTAGATGGAAAAACAGTTTGAAATTTAAACTGTCCAATAGGATAATGTCACGTGGTAAAGTGTAAACTAAAGTTTACACCATAGTGTATATGTAGCAAGGTCCTTACCGATTGAACTTTGCTATTTGTACACTGATTTTTTACAAGTTGTTTGACACTTCCATTGTTGTCAAGTGTCAATTGGATGGGAAAAGTGTTTGAAATTTAAACTCTCCACCAGGGTAACGTCACGTGGCAAAATGTAAACTGAAGTGTACACCATAGTGTACCTGTAATAAGTATCTTACCGATTGAACTTCGCTGTTTGTACACTGATTTTTGATGCGCTGTTAGATACTTGCGTTGTTGTCAAGTGTCAATTGGATGGGAAAACTACTTGAAAATTAAGCTAATTGATAGGGTAATGTCACCTGGTAAAGTGTTGACTAAAGTGTTCATGTTGCAAGGTTTATATCGATTGAACTTTGCTATTTGTACACTAGTTTTTGACACATTGTTTGACACTTGCATTGTTGTCAAGTGTCAATTGGATGAGAAAATTATCTGAAATATATACTGTCCAATAGGGTAATGTTACGTGACATATTGTAAACTAAAGTGTGTACACCATAGTGTACATGTAGCAAGATTCTTACAGATTGAACTTTGCTATCTGTACATTGATTTTTGGCACGTTGTTTGACACTTGCATTGTTGTCAAGTGTCAATTGGATCGAAAAATTGTTTGAAATTGAAACTGTCTGACAGGGTCATGTCACTTGGCAAAGTGTAAACTAAAGTGTGTACACCATAGCGTACATGTAGCAAAGTTCTTACCGATTGAACTTTGCTATTTGTACACTAATTTTTGACACATTGTTTGACATTTGTATTGTTGTCAAGTGTCAATAGGATAGGAAAAACTGTTTGAAATTTTAACAGTCCAACTGGATAATGTCACGTGGCAAAGTGTAAATTAAAGTGTGTACACCATTGTGTACATGTAGCAAGGTTCTCACCGATTGAACTTTGCTATTCGTACACTGATTTTTGACACGTGGTTTGACACTTGCATTGTTGTCAAGTGTCAATTTGATGGGAAAACTGTTTGAAATTTAAACTATACAACAGGGTCATGTCACGTGGCAAAGTGTAAACTAAATCGTACACCATTGTGTATATGTAGTAAGGTAATTACCGATCGAACTTTGCTATTTGTACACTAATTTTCGACACCTTGTTTGACACTTGCATTGTTGTCAAGTGTCAATTGTACGGGAAAACTGGTTGAAATTTATACTATCCAATAGGGTAATGTCACATGGCAAAGTGTAAACTAACGTGTCTACACCATAGTGTACATGTAGCAAGGTTCTTACCGATAGAACTTCGCTATTTGTAAACTGATTTTTGAAACATTGTTTGACAATTGCATTGTTGTCAAGTGTCAATTGGATAGGAAAACTGTTTGAAATTTAAACTATCCAACAGGGTAATATCACGTGACAAAGTGTAAACTAAAGTTTAGACCATGGTGTATATATAGCAAGGTCACTATTGATCGAACTTTGCTATTTGTACACTGATTTTTGACACGTGGTTTGACTCTTACATTGTTGTCAAGTGTCAATTGGATGGGATTTGAAATTTAAACTGTCCAACGGGGTAATGTCACATGACAAAATGTAAACTAAAGTGTACACCGTGGTATACATGTAGCAAGGTTCTTACCAATTGAACATTGCTATTTATACACAGATATTTTTCACGTTGCTTGACACTTGCATTGTTGTCAAGTGTCAATTGGATGGAAAAACTATTTAAAATTTAAACTTTCCAACGGGATAATGTCACGTGGGAAAGTGTAAACTAAAGTGTGTACACCATAGTGTACATGTACCAAGGTTCAAACAGATTGAAACTTTCTTATTCGTACACTGATTTTTGACACGTGGTTTGACACTTGCATTATTGTCAAGTTTCAATTGGATGAAAAAATTATTTGAAATTTAAACTATCCAACTGGGTAATGTCACGTGGCAAAGTGTAAACTAAATTGTATACCATAGTGCATATATAGCAAGGTCATTACCGATCGAACTTTGCTATTTGTATGCTGATTTTCGACACTTTGTTTTACACTTGCATTGTTGTCAAGTGTCAATTGGATGGGAAAACTATGTGAAATCTAAACTGTCCAACAGGGTAATGTCACGTTGCAAAGTGTAAACTAAAGTGTACACCGTAGTGTACATGTAGCAAGGTTCTTATCGATTGAACTTCGCTATTTGTACGCTGATTTTTTACACGTTGTTCAACACTTGCATTGTTTTCAAGTGTCAATTGGATGGAAAAATTGTTTGAAATTTAAATTGTCCAACAGGGTAATGTCACGCGGCAAAGTGTAAACTAAAGTGTACACCATAGTGTACATATAGCAAGTTTTGTGCCGATTGAACTTTGATATTTGTACCCTAATTTTTGACACGTTGTTTGACACTTGCATTGTTGTCAAGTGTCAATTGGATGGGAATACTATTTGAAATTTAAATTGTCCAACATGGTAATGTCACATGGTAATCGATGATGGATTAATCCAACTGTCAAACTGTAAGTGTTATGCCCTAGATCCAATCGATTTAGGTTGTAAAGGCTTTTAATATATTTAATGCATTTGATTTTGGCGAGATCTATTATTTATTTAAATTAATTTTGTAATAAATGATATTAAATAATAGAATCCGAAGACCCAATTTTTAGGTAATCTGTTAATCACAAGGAGTTGTGATTGTGAGATACAAATTACATATAATTGGATCTTGAATAAACCATGGTCGTAAGTAATAACGAGATACGGATATCGTTAATACAGTTAGACCATCATGTGTGGCATTTCTTACTTATGAAGTAAGTAGCTGATCTCACGAGCTAAAGTGTGGTGACACTTAAATGAACATGTAGATGTTTTGTTGTAGAACAAAACATTGGAGACCCGCTAAGAGATTCCACATGGATAACTATCTGAGTGTCAGTGGCTAATCTCTAACGTTCGGTAGTGAGATTGATCCTTTGACTTGAGGTCGTCATAGTACCCTATATGAGGACAGTCATACTTTGGCGGTGTTGGATGTTGCTCTGAAAGGGGCCGCTAATACGACATCGTTCGGGTTCGTCAAGAATCGTATGAAGGTTGTGATTGATCAATAAAGGATTCGTCACTCTTAGATAGTAGGAGATGATCTGCGTTTCATTCAATTAAGTCGATGATGAAATCCTTGGCCAAGGTGTACTCATAAGTCGAAAAGGAGTTTTCGATTTATATTGACTTAATAGTGGAATGAAAGATATGATCGATGATCGAGATTGACACAATTCCATATCTCGTAATTGATCGGATCATATTGACGAAGGGATAATAGTTCCATGATAAACGAACGATTTTGGTTTTGTCATACCACGTGATATTTTTCGTCACATGTATTGCCCTGACACATTGCTAGATGTCAATCAGGGACGGTGGATGTGAGTTGACGATAAATTAAAAGAGTGTATTAATTTATCGATTTTGATTAGATCAAAATAATATTTCACGACGTTAGGCATCGTGGTCGGGAACCTAATGGGTCGCACACAAAAGAGAATTGGAAGACTGCAAATTGTTAATTGATTAATTTAACAATCGTTGGATAAATTAATTAATTGAATTTATTATTTATAATCCCGAATTAATTAATTGGATTAATTAATTCACGGACCGGGTTTGATTAATTGGATTAATTAAATATTGGACCGGACCGGGCCGGGTCCGTTTGGGTTTATATATATATGCAGCTAGGGTTTGAGGTCCATTAAGTTATTCATTATTCTTGCTAGCACAAGAAAGAAACCCTAGCAGTTGCTGTCTTCTCTCTGTGTGGATTTCATTGGAGGCTGCACAATTGGACAGCTGTGGGAGGCAGATTCAAGCTGCTGGATAGGAATAACGCGAAAGAGTTTGCAAATCACACAAAAGGTATATTTCTCATCACAGTTTTTATCTAAATACAAAGCTGAATCCTGAATGGGAATTGAAGTTTGTTAAATTCCGCTGTGCATGTTTAAATCAATTCCCAACACAAACAACGTTTCAAAAATTAGTGTATAAATAGCGAAATTCAATCGATAAGAACCTTGCTATATGTAATCTATGGTATATACACTTTAGTTTACACTTTGCCACATGACATTACCTTGTTGGATAGTTTAAATTTCAAGTAGTTTTCTCATCCAATTGACACTTCACGACAACAATGCAAGTGTCAAACAATGTGTCGAAAATAAGTGTACAAATAGGTCGATCGGTAATGACCTTGCTACATATACACTATAGTGTACAATTTATTTTACACTTTTCCACGAGGTATTACCCTGTTTGACAGTTTAAATTTCAAATAGTTTTCCCATCCAATTGAAACTTGACAACAACGCAAGTGTCAAACCACGTGTCGAAAATCAGTGTACGAATGGCAAAGTTCAATCGGTAAGAACCTTGTTACATGTACACTATGGTGTACACACTTTAGTTTACACTTTGCCACGTGACATTATCCAGTTGGACAGCTTAAATTTCAAACAGTTTTTTATCCAATTGACACTTGACAACAATACAAATGTGTAACAACGTGTAAAAAATTAGTGTACAAATAGCAAAGTTCAATTCGTAAGAACCTTGCTACATGTACACTACAGTGTACATTTTAGTTTACACTTTGCCACGTGACATTACACTATCGGACAATTTAAATTTAAAACTATTTTCCCATCCAATTAACACTTGACAATAATGCAAGTTTCAAATAGCGTGTCGAACATCAGTGTACAAATAACAAAGTTCAATAGGTAAGGACCTTGCTACTTGTACACCATGGTGCACACTTTAGTTTACACTTTGCCACGTGACATTACTCTGTTGGACAGCTTAAATTTCAAATAGTTTTCCTATCCGATTGACACTTGACAACAATGCAGGAGTCAAACAACGTGCAAAAAATCAATGTACAATCAGCATAGTTCAATCGGTAAAAACCTTGCTACATATACACTATGGTGTACACTTTAGTTTGCACTTTACCACGTGACATTACCCTGTCGGACAGTATAAATTTCAAACAATTTTTCCATCTAATTGACACTTGACAATGGTGCATTACCCTATTGGACAATATATATTTCAAACAGTTTTTCCTTCCAATTGACACTTGACAACAATGCAAGTGTCAAACAACGTGTTAAAAATCGGTGTACAAATAGCAAAGTTCAATTGGTATGAAGCTTGGAACATGTACACTTTAGTTCACAATTTACCACTTGACATTACCTTGTTGGACAGTTTAAATTTCAAATAGAATTCCCATCCAATTGACACTTGACAACAATGCAAGTGTCAAACAACATGTCAAAAATCTGTGTAAAAATATCAAAGTTCAATCGCCACGAAACTAGCTACATGTGCACTATGGTCTACACTTTAGTTTACACTTTGCCACGTGACATTACCCTAATTGGCAGTTTACATTTCAAACAGTTTTCCATCCAATTGACACTTGAAAATAATGCAAGTGTCAAACAACGTGTAAAAAATCAGCGTACAAATAACAAAGTTCAATCGGTAAGAACCTTGCTATATGTACATTACGGTGTACACTTTAGTTTACACTTTGCCATGTGATATTACCCCGTCGGACAGTTTAAATTTCAAATAGTTTTCCTATCCAATTGATACTTGACAACAATGCAAGTGTCAAACAGTGTACTGAAAATCAGTGTGCAAATGGTAATGTTCAATCGGTAAGGGCCTTGCTACATGTACTCTGTGGTGTACGCTTTACTTTACACATTGCCATGTGACATTACCCTGTTGGAAATCCTAAATTTCAAATAGTTATCCTATCCTATTGACAGTTAACAACAATGCAAGCGTCAAACAACGTGCCAAAAATTAATGTACAAATATCAAAGTTCAATCGGTAAGAACCTTGCATCATGTACGCTATGGTCTACACTTTAGTTTACACTTTGCCACATAACATTACCCTATTGGACTGTATAAATTCCAAATAGTTTTTCCATCCAATTGACACTTGACAACAATGCAAGTGTCGAACAACGTGTCAAAAAATAGAATACAAATAGCAATGTTCAATCGGTAAGAACCTTGCGATATGTACACTATGTTGTACACTTTAGTTTACATTTTGCCATGTGACATTACCCTATTGGTTAGTATATGTAAATTGGTATATGCATATACAGTATTCTGGAAATACGGTAAGATGCATATACGGTAAGTTGTATATACGGTAAGCGACATATACGGTAAATGGATTAAACTATGAAAGAGTTGATAACTCTAAGTTCAAGAATAATCCAAAAATGAGGGGGTTATCATAAATGCTTGAGAACTTATGTGAAAAGTTCAAGTCACGTGAGTACAACGCTACTCCTTGGATATATAACTCTAATTTAGGAATTGCGAAGATAACTTAGTTTAAAGTTACACTTTCCTGTAACTTTCAAGAAAATGGAAGAGACACCATGTGAGTTATGAAAATGTCATCCTCCTTCATACCAACACTTAAAAGTGCGGGAGTGTTTGGCAAAGGTTGAGGTTCCTAAGTCCAAACAAATAAAGATTGAATCCAAAATGATTTATTGGATACGCTAATAATAGTAGTGCATATCGTTTCCTCGTACACAACTCGGATGTACATGAGGATACCATAATTACGTCAAGGAATGTGATATTATTTGAGAATGTGTTTCCTTGCAAAGATAAGGAAACTGTAAGTTGAATAACATAACATATGAAACTACAAATGAGTCTCCAAATGAGGAGGAACCAAAGCGTAGTAAGAGGGTTAGAACGTCCACTTCGTTTGGTCCGAATTTTCTAACATATATGATAGAAAATGACCCAAAGCCTTTTGAAGAAGCAATATTGTCTATTCCGAAAGCACCGCATTGGAAGGAAGATATCAAAATTGAGATAGATTCCATAATGCAAATTCATACATGAGAATTGGTAGATATACCTCCCAAAAATAAGCCTTTAGGGTGTAAATGGATTAAAACATTAAGATACCATGCTTGGATTTAACATGTTAATATTACACAAAAGAATGCAATCAAACACATACTTGCACATTCCGGCTTGCCGGTGCCCTTCAGACTTGTCCTATGGCATAGATATCTAACTTTGTGGACTTGTCCACACATTCATATTATGGTTTTTCATGCATAGCTTAGGCATAAATATTACCATGAAATCCTACCACTTAAGCAAAGAAAGTATCTTACAATAAAACTCGGAGAAACTTCGATTGAAAAACAAGAACTTGAGAGTGTAGGCTTTGTTTTCCTTTTTCTTCCTTTCCTTTTCTTTTATTTTTCTTCCTTTCTTCCTGCCGATTTTCTCTCTATCTCTCCATAAATATTCTGACTTTGCAAAGATATATAGGCTGCTCATCTCTCGGTTATACATATATAGAAGCAAAGTGAAGATAATTAACCAAAATTGGTGCCTACATCTACACGTGGTTGCATGCATGAATTTCATAAACTTAACTCAACACCTAAGGTCAGGTTGTGCCATAATTTAACACCTCCTACCTGCTTAAACCACCTCATGCATGCATGTTACTACAAAGATAGCTTGACACCTTCTACTTGTTCAACAATTAACACCCCATGCATGCATTAGTTAAATCTTACTTGAATTATTCTCTAATCTGCCGTCCAGCTGCATTTATATATGTATATTGCATATGTGTGTATATAAAAAATGAGAGAAATGGTTTAATTTGTATTCCCACTTGTCCATGCATTAGTTAATTGCATTAATCCTCTACAAGGTGGCGACAAAGTGATAGAAACAAAGGGAAAATATATTAATGTAAAAGGTATAGAATTTGACAATTATTCTAAACCCCTAATTAACTAATCTTGGTAAACTTTTAATAAATCGACCAATGCAAATTTGGCAACCATTAATAATCTTGGCCATACTAAATTTTTGAAAAGTTAAATTGCTAGCCTAAAAATTAAATGAGTAAATTAAACGTGCATAAAATTTCGGAGTATTACAACTATGGTGTACACTTAAGTTCGTACTTTGCCACGTGACATTACCCGATTGGATAGTTTTAATTTCAAATAATTTCCCATCCAATTGACACTTTACAACAATGCAACTGTCAACCAACGTGTCAAAAATTAGTGCACAAATAGCAAAGTTCAATAGGTAAGAATCTTGCTACACGTACACTATGGTGTACACTATAGTTTACACTTTACTACGTGACATTACCCTGTTTAGTATAAATTTCAAATAGTTTTTCCATCCAATTGACACTGGACAACAACGCAAGTGTCAAACAACGTGTAAAAAATCAGTGTACGAATAGCAAAGTTCAATAAGTTAGAACCTTGCTACATGTACACTACAGTGTACACTATAGTTTACACTTTGCCACATCACACTACCCAGTTGGATAGATTAAATTTGAAACAATTTTTCCATCTAATTGACACTTGACAACAATGCTAGTGTCAACCAACATGTCAAAAATTAGTGCACAAATAGCAATGTTCAATCGGTGAGAACCTTGCTATACGTACACTATGGTGTACACTTTAGTTTACACTTTGCTACGTGACATTACCCTGTTTGATAGTATAAATTTCAAACAGTTTTTCCATCCAATTGACACTGGACAATGATGCAAGTGTTAAACAACGTGTAAAAAATCAGTGTACGAATAGTAAAGTTCAATAAGTTAGAACCTTGCTATGTGTACACTATGGTGTACACTATAGTTTACACTTTGCCACGTCACATTACCCGGTTGGATAGTTTAAATTTCAAACAATTTTCCCATCTAATTGATACTTGACAACAATGCAAGTGTCAACCAACATGTCAAAAATCAGTGTATAAATAGCAAAGTTCAATCGGTAAGAACCATGCTACACGTACACTATGGTGTGTACATTAGTTTGCACTTTGCCACGTCACATTACCCAGTTGGATAGTTTAAATTTCAAACAATTTTCCCATCTAATTGATACTTGACAACAATGCAAGTGTCAACCAACGTGTCAAAAGTAAGTGCACAAATAGCAAAGTTCAATCGGTAAGAACCTTGCTACACGTACACTATGGTGTACAATTTAGTTCACACTTTTCTACGTGAGAATACCCTATTTGATAGTATAAATTTCATACAGTCTTCCTATCCAATTGACACTTGACAACAATGCAAGTGTCATTTGACAGTATAAATTTCATACAGTCTTCCCATCCAATTGACACTTGACAAAAATGCATGTGTCAAACAACGTTACAAAAATCAGTGTAAGAATAGCAAAGTTAAATCGGTAAGAACCTTGCAACATGTACACCATGGTGTACACTTTAGTTTACACTTTGCCACGTGATATTATCCGGTTGGATAGTTCAAATTGCAAGCAATTTTCCCAACCAATTAACACTTGACAATAGTACAAGTGTCAACCGACGTATCAAAAATCAGTGTACAAATAGCAAAGTCCAATCGGTAAGAACCTTGCTACACGTACACTATGGTGTACACTTTAGTTTACACATTGCTACTTGACATTACCCTATTTGCCAATATAGATTTCAAACAGTTTTTCAATCCAATTGACCCTTGAAAACAACGCAATTGTCAAACAACGTGTCAAAAATCAGTGTTCGAATAGCAAAGTTTAATCGGCAAGAACCCTGCTACACGTACACTATGGTGTACACATTAGTTTGCACTTTGCCACGCCGCATTACCCGGTCGGATAGTTTAAATTTCAAGCAATTTTTTTATCCAATTGACACTTGACAACAATGAAAGTGTCAACCAACGTGTCAAAAATCAGTGAACAAATAGCAAAGTTCAACCGGTAAAAACCTTGCTACACGTACACTATAGTGTACACTTTAGTTTACACTTTGCCACGTCACATTACCTGGTTGGAGAGTTTAAATTTCAAACAATTTTCCCATCCAATTGACACTTGACAACAATGCGAGTGCCAACCAACGTGTCAAAAATCAATGTACAAATAGTGAAGTTCAATCAATAAGTACGTTGCTACACGTACACTACGGTGTACACTTTAGTTTACATTTTGCTATGTGGCATTACCCTGTTTGATAGTATAAATTTAAAATAGTTTTCCTTTCCAATTGACACTTGACAATAATGAAGTGTCAAATTACGTGTCAAAAATCAGTGTAAGAATAAAAAAATTCAATCGGTAAGAACCTTGCTACATGTGCACTATGGCTTATACTTTAGTTCACACTTTGCCACGTGACATTACCAGGCTGGATACTTTAAATTTCAAACAATTTCCCATCCAATTGACACTTCACAACAATGCAACTGTCAACCAATGTGTCAAAAATCAGGGCACAAATAGCAAAGTTCAATCAGTAAGAACCTTGCTACACGTACACTATGGTGTACACTTTAGTTTACACTTTGCTACGTGACATTACCCTGTTTGATAGTATAAGTTTCAAATAGTTTTTTCCATCCAATTGACATTGGACAACAATGCAAGTGTCAAACAACGTGTAAAAAATTAGAGTACGAATAGCAAAGTTCAATCAATAAGAACCTTGCCACATGTACACTATGGTGTACACTATAGTTTACACTTTGCCATGTCACATTATCCGGTTGGATAGTTTAAATTTCAAACAATTTTCTCATCCAATTGGCACTTGACAACAATGCAAGTGTCAACTAACGTGTCAAAAATCTATCTGCAAATAGCAAAGTACAATTGGTAAGAACCTTGCTACATGTACACTATGGTTTAAACATCAGTTTACATTTTGCCAAGTTACATTACCAGGTTGGATAGTTTAAATTTCAAACAATTTTTCCATCCAATTGACACTTGACAACAATGCAAGTGTCAAACAATGTGTCAAAAATCAGTGTACGAATAGCAATGTTCAATCGGTAAGAACATTGCGACATGTACACTATCGTGTACACTTTAGTTCACACTTTGCCACGTCACATTACCTGACTGGATAGTTTAAATTTCAAACAACTTTCCCATCCAATTGACACTTGACAACAATGCAAGTGTCAACCTATGTGTAAAAAATCAGTGTACGAATAGCAATGTTCAATCGGTAAGAACCTTGCTACACGTACACTCATTACCTGACTGGATAGTTTAAATTTCAAACAATTTTTTCATCCAATTGACACTAGACAACAATGCAAGTGTTAACCAACCCTGACTGGATAGTTTAAATTTCAAACAATTTTTTCATCCAATTGACACTAGACAACAATGCAAGTGTTAACCAACCCTGACTGGATAGTTTAAATTTCAAACAATTTTTTCATCCAATTGACACTAGACAACAATGCAAGTGTTAACCAACCCTGACTGGATAGTTTAAATTTCAAACAATTTTTTCATCCAATTGACACTAGACAACAATGCAAGTGTTAACCAACCCTGACTGGATAGTTTAAATTTCAAACAATTTTTTCATCCAATTGACACTAGACAACAATGCAAGTGTTAACCAACCCTGACTGGATAGTTTAAATTTCAAACAATTTTTTCATCCAATTGACACTAGACAACAATGCAAGTGTTAACCAACCCTGACTGGATAGTTTAAATTTCAAACAATTTTTTCATCCAATTGACACTAGACAACAATGCAAGTGTTAACCAACCCTGACTGGATAGTTTAAATTTCAAACAACTTTTCTATCCAATTGACACTTCACAACAATGAAAGTGTCAAACGATGTGTCAAAAATCAGTGTACGAATAGCAAAGTTCGATCGGTAAGAACATTGTGACATGTACACGATCATGTACACTATAGTTTACACTTTGCCACGTCACATCACCCGATTGGATAGTTTGAATTTTAAAAAACTTTTCCATCCAATTGATGCTTGACAATAATGCAAGCGTCAACCTACGTGTCAAAAATCAGTGCACAAATAGCAAAGTTCAATCGGTAAGAACCTTGCTACACGTACACTATCGTGTAAACGTTAGCTTACACTTTGCTACGCGACATTACCCTGTTCTACAATGTAAATTTCAAACAGTTTTTCCATCCGATTGACACTTGACAGCAATGCAAGTGTCAAATAACGTGTCAAAAATTAGGGTACGAATTGGAAGGTTCAATCGGTAAGAACCTTGCGACATGTACACTATGGTGTACACATTAGTTTGCACTTTGCCACGTCACATTACCTAGTTGGATAGTTTGACTTTCAAACAATTTTTTGATCCAATTGACACTTGACAACAATGCAAGTGTCAACCAACGTGTCAAAAATCAGTGTACAAATAGCAAAGTTCAATCGGCATGAACTTTACTACATGTACACTATGGTGTACAATTTAGTTTACTTTTCTATGTGAAATTACCCGGTTGGATAGCTTAAATTTCAATCAATTTTCCCATCCAATTGACACTTGACAACAATACGAGTGTCAACAAACGTGTCAAAAATCATTGGAGAAATAGCAAAGTTCAATCGGTAAGAACCTTGCTATGTGACAACACCCTATTTGACAGTGTAAATTTAAAACAGTTTTCCTATCCTATTGACACTTGACAACAATCCAAGTGTCAAACAACATTTCAAAGATCAGTGTATGAATAGCATAGTTCAATCGGTAAGAACCTTGCTACATGTTCACTATAGTGTATACTTTAGTTTACACTTTGCTACGTGACATTACCCGGTTGGATAGTTTACATTTCAAACAAATTTTCCATTCAATTGACACTTGACAACAATGCAAGTGCCAAACAACGTGTCAAAAATTAGTGTACGAATAGCAAAGTTCAATCGGTAAGAACATTGCGATATGTGCACTATCGTGTACACTTTAGTTTACACTTTGCTATGCCATATTACTCCAATTGACAACAATGCAAGTGTCAAACAGCGTGTCAAAAATCAATGTACGAATAGCAAAGTTCAATCGGTAGGAACCTTGCTACACGTACACTATGGTGTACACTTTAGTTTACACTTTTTTGACATTACCCTATTTGACAGTATAAATTTCATACAGTTTTCCCATCTAGTTGATGCTTGACAACAATGCAAGTGTCAAACAATGTTTCAAAAATTAGTGTAAGAATAGCAAAGTTGAATCGATAAGAACCTTGCTACATGTACATTATGGTGCACACTTTAGTTTAAACTTTGCCACATGACATTACCCGGTTGGATAGTTTTAATTTCAAACAATTTTTCCATCCAATTGACACTTGACAACAATGCAAGTGTTAACCAACGTGTCAAAAATGAGAAAACAAATTGCAAAGTTCAATCGGTAAGAACCTTGCTACATGTACACTATGGTGTACATGTTAGTTTACACTTTGCTACATGAATTACCCTGTTTGACAGTATAAATTTCAAACAGTTTTCCCATCCAATTGACACTTTACAATAACGCTAGTGTCGAACAACGTGTCAAAAATCAGTGTACGAGGAGCAAAGTTCAATTGGTAAGAACCTTGTTACATGTACACTATGTTGTACACTTTAGTTTACACTTTGTCACGTGACATTACCCGATTGGATATTTTAAATTTCAAACAATTTTTCCATCCAATTAACACTTGATAACAATGCGACTATCAACCAACGTGTCAAAAATTAGTGTACGAATAGCAAAGTTCAATTGGTTAGAACCTTGCTACACGTACACTTTAGTTTACACATTGCCACGTGACAGTACCCGGTTGAATATTTTAAATTTTATTCAATTTTCCCATCCAATTGAAACTTGACAATAATTCGAGTGTTAATCAACGTGTCAAAAATCAATGTACAAATAGCAAAGTTCAATCGGCAAGAAATTTGCTACGTGACATTACCCTGTTTGATAGTATAAATTTAGAACGGTTTTCCTATCCAATTGACACTTGACAACAATGCAAGTGTCAAACAACGAGTCAAAAATCAGTGTATGAATAGCAAAGTTCAATCGGTAAGAACCTTGCTACATGTGCACTACGGCGTATACTTTAGTTCACACTTTGCCACGTGATATTACCCCGTTGGATAGTTTAAATTTCAAACAATTTCCCATCCAATTGACACTTCACAACAATGCAAGTGTCAACCAATGTGTCAAAAATTAGTGTACGAAAAGCAAAGTTCAATCGGTAAGAACCTTGCTACACGTACACTATGGTGTACACTTTAGTTTAAACTTTGCCACGTGACATTACCTGGTTGGATAGTTTAAATTTCAAAAAAATTTCCTATCAAATTGACACTTGACAACAATAAGAGTGTCAACCAACGTGTCAAAAATCAATGTACGAATAGGAAAGTTCAATCGGTAAGTACCTTACTACAGTACACTATGGTGTACACTTTGCTATGTGACATTACCCTGTTTGACAGTATAAATTTAAAATAGTTTTCCTATTCAATTGACACTTGACAACAATGCAAGTGTCAAACAACGTGTTAAAAATCAGTGTATGAATAACAAAGTTCTATCGGTAAGAACCTTGCTACATGTGCACTATGGCGTATACTTTAGTTCACATTTTGCCACATGACATTATCCGATTGGATACTTTAATTTTCAAACAATTTCCCATCCAACTGACACTTCACAACAATGCAAGTGTCAACCAATGTGTCAAAAATCAGTGCACAAATAGTAATGTTCAATCAGTAAGAACATTGCTACACGTACACTATGATGTACACTTTAGTTTACACTTTGCTATGTGACATTATCATGTTTGATAGTATAAATTTCAAACAATTTTTCTGTAGAATCCCAAATAATTTTAAACACCTTGGTGGCACTAAGACATGATTACTGGATGGCTAAAGTATACTATAGATTTTTAGTCTCAGTTGAGACCCATTTACGACATAGAAATCATTCGATTTGGAAAATGATATCTGAAGAAAAGTTGTAGCTTCCAACGCATTTTGAATTACCGCAATCGGATATTGGGAGAAGGAGTTACGATAGAAATACTAAAAGCTATACAGTATCAACCGATGTACGTGGAATATGAAAAGTTAAATTCCTACACGATTTTCAAGCACCTTCTTAAACCTATTACTCCCACATAATGGCACCCATATTAATGAGTATTAGGCCCTTCACTTGCCCTTAAGTTGTGAGATTTTAACTTATAAATAGGCCCCAATGCATGCACACTTTTCACACCAAGACAAAAGCTTCTAAGCATAAAAGAGAGAATTTTCAAGTCTAGAAAAAAAAAGAAAGGAGAGGAAGGAAAATTAGTTTTTCCTAGAAGTTTTGGTGCTATCAAGAAGTGTTTTTCAAGCATCAATTCTCAACTGAGTGTTTTTTTTTAACATCAAAGGAGTGCATTTTTCAACAAGGTTCAAGGCATCGACCAAGGTAGGTAGAGGTGCAAAGTCTTAATTCGTGTTAAGTTATAAGTTTCTAGCAAATGAAGATTTATGTGAATGTTTGTATGTCTAATGGTACCTTTGGTATGGCATACACCTCCATATCTAATGGTACCTCCGGGTACGACATGTACTTTCGGTCGAGGCGTCGTGTTAAGTCATGACTCTACGTGTTTGGATTCTACCAAAAATCCTACTATGAAAAGGTTTCTAAAGTTACAGCTTTGAAATGTATAGCTTGATTACGAATGCACCAACGATATCTATTGAGTTTTTTAACTCACGGGTTTAACCCCTTCTCTACAGATTGATATGATTCTACCTTGGGCCTGGATGATGGAAAAGATGGAGAGTGGTGCAACGAGCCCATGGAAAAACCCGGTGAACCAGTTATTTAGATTTATTTTTGTGAACGCTTTCAATGTTATTTCTTTAAAGTATTTGAATAACGCTAAACGCGAGAACAAGTTGTGTTTTCTTCAAATGAATTACGTTCCGTTATTTTTTTATTCAGTGTTTTATTTAAAGTATTCGAAAAGTTATTGTTAGAATTATCATTGTAAAAATTAAGCTTCCGCTAAAACATATTCTCCTATGACTAAACCATCGGTTAGTTAAGTAAAGTAAGTAGCGTTCCGATCCACAAGGGGTCGGGGCATTACAGCATGGTATCAAAGCACGGTTTAGCCAGTTCTATAGACCAAGTATGTTTTAAAAAAATGAAAAAAATGGTTTAGCCGGTTCTGTAAACCAAGTATTTTTTTTAAAAAAAATGAAAAAGTCTAAGATACTCCGTGGCATCTTGCATCTATCCATCAATCTCATCCTACGGCCCAGGTATGTTCAAAGTTAATGTTTTCGTGAAAAGACTATGTTATGATACTTTGCGATACTATGGTACAACTTATGCTTATTTTCATGCCAGTTAGAAATGATTTGAAAGGTGTGTTTTTTTTTCAAAAGATACGCATTGGGCTGGAATTTATAGGTAGAATGTTATGTAACAGTAGCCATCTTTCCAAGAGTAAAAAGAAAAGTGTATGATATGTGAAAATGCAACAGATTTGGCCCGTAGAACGGCTAGGGTATAGAGAGAAGCATTGAACCGTAGAATCACCATTCAGTCCTATGAGAATTACGTGATTGATCTGCTTCGTCCACTTGACGAATATATACATGATGTCTATGAGAGATGCATGATAGCTGTGAACGCTGGAATGGAGATAATGCATATTAAGGCTATAAATAACCTCATACACTCCCTTCCACCTCAATGGGGAGATATGTGAGTCATGGTTAGGGATGTAATGCTAGAGGAGCACCCAAATATATTTGAATTTGAAGTGTATTGCCAATTAGTCCTAGACCTATTGAGGGAAAACTTAGAACCTCAACCGGAGATAGTAATTGAACTCGATAAAGAAGAAGAGCCTGAAGAAGGGAATGATCATGAGCCCGAGCCACAGGTTGAGATGGACATAGAATCCGGACCTGAGGCGGAAGACTCCTCTGGAGATGAGGCTCCACCAAAGAAGATTCGTAGAACTTATAGGGATTAGATTTAAATCCTTGTAATAACTTCTTTTATGTCAAGAAATAAAACTTTATCTTCTTTGTTAGAATTCGAAGTATGAAACTAATAAGAACCATACATTTTGTCTAAAGGAAAATGGCCCATGCAAACCAAACCAACTTGATAAGAGATCTCCTCCAAGAGACCTTGGTAGGCAAAACCCGAACTAGGTGCAACCCCTACCACCAGCTCCTAATGCTCCTCCAACCCATGCTTCAGTGGTC
This sequence comes from Olea europaea var. sylvestris, assembly GCF_002742605.1. Classification (NCBI taxonomy): domain Eukaryota; kingdom Viridiplantae; phylum Streptophyta; class Magnoliopsida; order Lamiales; family Oleaceae; genus Olea; species Olea europaea. Next base: position 67,747 of record NW_019243021.1, on the reverse strand, counting down.
GAGCAATTTAGAAGACACAAGCCCCTACCTTCAATGGAGTAGCTGATCCACTTGAAGCCGAGGAGTGGCTTCATATGTTGGACAGAATATTTCGATTAATTGGGTGCATGGATGCCCTGAAGGTCCAGTGTGCTAAGTTTATGTTCTCTGATGATGCAAGCCACTGGTAGGACTCGATGTCAAGGACAAGGACCCCAGAACAACAAGCAAAATTGACTTAGAAGCGATTTAAAGAGGAAGTAATGGACAAGTTCTTCCCACAATCTTTGAGGGATCACAAAGAAAGTGAATTTCTCCAACTCAAGCAAAGGTCTATGTCCTTGACTAAGTATAAAAGGAAGTTTGACCAACTTTCAAGGTATGCTCCACATCTACTGGATACGGAGGACAAGAAAATCATGAGGTTTGAACAAGGGTTGAACCTAGATATAAGCATGATACTTATGTCCCATCGTTTCACCTCACACCGTGAAATGCTGGAAAGAGCTCATGCTATCTAGTACCAGAAGACTAGCACCGAGCAATATAGTCAACTGTTCAATCAATCGAACAATGGCAGTATGGGTAAAAGGAAATGGAATGGCCAGGACAAGGAAAAGGGCAAGTGACAGAACAAGAAATCTAATGGCTGAGCCAATGCCAACAAGAGCATTGTGCCAGTTATAGAGCCATGTCCTAAGTAAGGAAAGACGCATCGTGGCCTGTGTTTACAAGGGAAGAATGTTTCTTTTAGATGTGGCAAGCTAGGGCATATTTTTAAGGGTTGCCCCACATTTACCCCAAAGAAGGATGATAACATTGACCAGAACCAGAAAGGGAAAGCATGAGTTTTTGCAATGACTCAGAAAGATGCAGAGGAAAACTCGAACATCATAGCAGGTACTTTATTGATAGCCAATATGCCTACTTATGTATTGTTTGATTCAAGAGCCACACCCTCCTTTGTATTGACAACTTTTATGGCTAAATCTAGTATTACCTATGATAAGTCAGAAGATACATTAGAGGTTAGCATTCCTTCAGGTAACCCTTTGAGTACTGGTAGAATAGCCAAATCAGTAAGTATTGAAGTTGAGGGAAAACCAATGAAAGCGAACTTATACATGATAGAAATGAAGGATTTTGATGTAATACTAGTCATGGATTGGTTGGGTTGTAATTATGCCACCATCCAATGTAAGGAAAGGGAGGTATCATTTCAGAAACCAGGAGAGGGACCATTTTCGTTCCTTGGAATGAAGACGAAACCCCTTATTTGACTAGTATCGACTTTATAAATTGAGAAGATGTTGAGAAAAGAAATATGTCAAGGATATTTAGTAAACATCTCAGGAGGGAAACAAGAGAAATAAGAGACGATAAAGATTGAAGATGTACCAATAGTATGGAAATTCGTAGATGTGTTTCCAGAAGATCTATCTAGTATTCCACCAGATAGGCAAGTGGAATTCTCCATAGACCTAATTCTCAGAGCAGCATCAGTGTCAAAAGCCCCATACCGAATGGCCCCGAAGGAACTACAAGAGTTAAAGAAACAGTTGCAAGAACTCCTAGATATAGGCTTTATACGGCCAAGTGTATCTCCATGGGGTGCGCCGGTGTTGTTCGTGAAGAAAAAAGATGGAAGTATGAGGACGTGCATCAATTTGAGGGAGTTAAATCGATTAACTATCAAGAATAAGCACCCACTCCCGAGAATCGAGGATCTGTTAGATCAACTGAAAAGAGCTAAGGTATTTTCCAAGATCGACTTACGATCGGGATACCATCAATTGAAAGTAAAGTTAAAGGATATACCCAAGACAGCTTTCAGAACTCATTGTGGACACTACGAGTTTACAGTGATGTCGTTTGGGCTAACCAATGCACTTGCAGTGTTCATGGACCTGATGAATCGTGTATTTCATCAGTACTTGGATCAATTTGTCATAGTCTTCATTGATGACATTCTGATATATTCTAAGAGTAAGGAGCAACATGAAGAGCACCTAAGAATAGCATTAGAGGAATTACGCAAGGAGAAGCAGTATGCCAAATTCAAGAAGTGTGAGTTCTGGCTTGAACGAGTTGGATTTCTTGGACATATAGTCACTGCCCAAGGGATTGAGGTAGATCCAGTGAAAGTGGAAGTAGTAACCCATTGGAAAGCACCAACTAATGCTGGCGAGGTACGGAGCTTTCTAGGATTAGCAAGATATTATTGGAGATTCATAGAAGGATTCTCCAAAATAACTGGACCAATGACGTAGCTTACAAGGAAGGGAGTAAGATTCCAATGGATGGATAGATATGAACAAAGTTTCTGAGAACTTAAATAGAGGTTGATATCAGCACCCGTGTTAACAATACCTGAGGGTACGGAAGGGTTTGTTATAAACAGTGATGCATCCAAGTAAGGATTGGGATGTGTGCTAATGTAGAATGGAAAAGTGATAGCCTATGCATCAAGATAATTGAAGAAACCTGAGCAGAACTACCCGATGCATGATTTAGAAGTTGCGATGGTAGTACACACCTTGAAGATATGGCGACACTACTTGTATGGAGGGAAGTACGATATCTACACAGATCACAAGAGTCTCAAATATTTATTCAAATAGAAGGAATTGAATATGCGACAAAGACAATGGTTGGAATTGGTGAATGATTATGATTGCACTATCCATTACCATCCAGGTAAGGCTAATGTTGTGGCCGACACCTTAAGTAGAAAATCAATGGGACAGTTGGCATCACTACCCACTTTTCAAATGGAGTTAGTCAAGGACTTGGAAAAGTTGCAGATCGAAGTGGTTACCATTCCAGGACAAGTCATTGCTCATCTAATAGCTTTGGTGATTTAACCTACTCTCAGAGATCGAATTATAGAGACACAAGGTAATGACCCATTCTTGTTGAAGATCAAGAATGAAATTGGTACTGATAAGAGAAAGGATTTTGGAATGGCTTCGGATCAAGCACTGATGTTTAAGGGGAGAATTTGTGTGCCTAGGGATGAAGCCTTGAGAAACGAGATATTGAAAGAGGCCCATTCTACCCCGTACACCACACATCCCGGTGGTACGAAAATGTATCGAGACCTCCGAGATACATTTTGGTGGAGAAATATGAAAAAAAGTATAGGGTTGTATGTGGAAAAGTGCATGGTATGTCAACAGGTTAAGGTAGAACACCAAAGACCGGATGGATTGTTAAATCCACTAGACATACCCGAATGGAAATGGAAAAATATCACAATGGACTTTGTGGTTGGATTCCCGAAGTCAGCAAGAGGAAACAACGCTGTTTGGGTAATAATGGATCGATTAACAAAGTTAGCTCATTTTTTTCTAGTAAAAATGACATTCAGTTTAGACCAATTGGCACAGTTGTACATTAAGGAGGTTGTGAGATTACACGGCGTACCTGTGTCCATTGTGTCTGATAGAGAACCAAGGTTCACGTCCAAATTTTGGAAAAGTCTACAAGGAGCTATGGGAACGAAGCTGAACTTTAGTACAGCATATCACCCTCAGTCTGATGGTCAATCTAAAAGGACCATCCAAACTTTGGAAGACATGCTGAGAGCATGTGTTTTGGATCTAGGGGGTAGTTGGGAGTCATACATACCCCTAGTAGAATTCACATATAATAACAGCTTCAAAGCAACTATCGGGATGGCAGCATACGAAGCTCTCTATGGTGGAAGATGTAGGTCCCTTGCTCATTGGGATGAAGTCAGGGAGAAGAGAGTTTTGGGACCAAAAACAATTGGAAGGACAGTTGAGGCAATCGATAAGATCCGTGCAAGGAAAAAGGCAGCACAAGATCGACAGAAGAGCTATGCGGATACACAGAGGAAGGATTTAGAATTCAAAGTTGGAGAAAAAGTGTTTCTGAAAGTGGCACCGATGAAAGTGTACTTCGGTTTGGCAAGAAAGGAAAGCTACGACCCCGCTATATCGGACCATTCGAGATACTTGATAGGGTTGGAAATGTAGCCTATCAGTTAGCCCTCCCACCTAGGTTATCGACAGTACACAACGTATTCCATGTATCAATGATCAAGAAATACGTGCATGATCCTAATCATGTAGTGAACTATCAGTCCGTGGAAGTACAAAAGGACTTATCGTATGAAAATGTACCAATTAGGATATTGGATCAAAAGGTGCATAAACTAAGGAACAAAGAAATTCAATTGGTCAAAATACAATGGAATAATCATGAAATAGAAGAGGCCACTTGGGAAGGGGAAGAGGAAGCCAAAAACAAGTATCCAACACTATTTGCCCAATCAGAAGGTAAATTTCAAGGACCAAATTTTAATTAAGGTGTTGGGGATGTAGAACCCCAAATAATTTTAAACACTTTAGTGGCACTAAGACATAATTATTGGATGGCTAAAGTATACTTCAGATTTTTAGTCTCATTTGAGACCCATTTACAACATAAAAAACATTCGATTTGGAAAATGATATCTAAAAAGAAGTTGTAGCTCTTTGAGTTACTTTTCAACTCACTTTGAATTTCCTCAATCAAATATTAGGAGAAGAAGTTATGATAGAAATACTAAAGGCTGTACAGTATCAACCAAAGTACGCGAAATATGAAAAGTCAAATTCCTACACGATTTCTAGCACCTTCTTAACCTATAACTCCCACATAAATGACACCCATATTAATAAGTATTAGGCCCTTCACTTGCCCTTAATTTGTGAGATTTTCACCTATAAATAGGCCCCAATGCATACACATTTTTCACACTAAGACAAAAGCTTCTAAGCATAAAAGAGAGAGTTTTCAAGTCTAGAAAAAAGAGAAAGGAGAGGAAGGAAAATTAGTTTTTCTTAGAAGTTTTGGTGCTATCAAGAAGTGTTTTCCAAGCATCAATTCTTAATGGAGTGTTTTTTTTTAAACATCAAAGGAGTGCATTTTTCAACAAGGTTCAAAGCATCGATCAAGGTAGGTAGAGGTGCAAAGTGTTAATTCATGTTAAGTTATAAGTTTCTAGCAAATAAAGATTTATGTTAACGTTTGTATGTCTAATGGTACCTCCAATACGGCATACACCTCCATATCTAATGGTACTTTTGGGTACGGAATGTACTTTCGATCGAGGCATCGTGTTAAGTTATGACTCTACGTGTTTGGGATTCTACCGGAAATCCTACTATGGAAAGGTTTCTAAAGTTACAGTTTTGAAATGTATAGCTTGATCACGAATGCACCAATGATATCTATTGAACATTTTTAACTCACGGGTTTAACCCCTTCTCTACAGATTGATATGATTCTACCTTGGGTCTCGATGATGGAAAAGATGGTGAGTGGTGCAACGAGCCCATGGAAAAACCCAGTGACCCAGTTATTTAGATTTATTTTTGTGAACGTTTTCAATGTTATTTCTTTAAAGTATTTGAACAACGCTGAACGTGAGAACAAGTTGTGTTTTCTTCAAATAAATTACGTTCCGTTATTTTTTTATTCAGTGTTTTATTTAAAGTATTCGAAAGGTCGTTGTTAAAATTATCATTGTAAAAATTAAGCTTCCGCTAAAACATATTCTCCTATGACTAAACCACTGGTTATTTAAGTAAAGTAAGTAGTGTTCCGATCCATAAGGGGTCAGGGCATTACATTTTCCATCCAATTGACACTGGACAACAATGCAAGTGTCAAATAATGTTTAAAAAATCAGTGCACGAATAACAAAGTTCAATCAATAAGAACCTTGCTACATATATACTATGGGGTCTAATATAGTTTACACTATACCACGTCACATTACCCGGTTGGATAGTTTAAATTTCAAACAATTTTCCCATCCAATTGACACTTGAAAACAATGCAAGTGTCAACCAACGTGTCAAAAATCAATGCGAAAATAGCAAAGTTCAATTGGTAAGAACCTTGCTACATGTACACTACGGTGTAAACTTTAGTTTACACTTTGCCACATGACATTACCCGGTTTGATAGTTTAAATTTCAAACAATTTTTCCATCCAATTGACACTTGACAACAATGCAAGTGTCAACCAACGTGTCAAAAATCTATGCGCAAATTGCAAAGTTCAACTGGTAAGAACCTTGCTACATGTACACTATGGTGTAAACTTTAGTTTACACTGTGCCACGTGACATTACCCGGTTGGATAGTTTAAATTTCAAACAAATTTTCAATCCAATTGACACTTGAAAATAATGCAAGTGTCAACCTATGTGTCAAAAATCAGTGCACAAATAGCAAAGTTCAATCGGTAAAAACCTTGCTACACGTACACTTTAGTTTACACTGCGATGCGACATTACCCTGTTTGACAGTATGAATTTAAAATAGTTTTCCTATCCAATTGACATTTGACAACAATGTAAGTATCAAATAACGTGTCAAAAATCAGTGTATGAATAGCAAAGTTCAACGGTAAGAACCTTGCTACATGTGCACTATGGCGCATACTTTAGTTCGCACTTTGCCACGTGACATTGACCAGTTGGATAGTTTAAATTTCAAATAATTTCCCATCCAATTGACACTTCACAACAATGCAAATGTCAACCAATGTGTCAAAAATCAGTGCACAAATAGCAAAGTTCAATCGGTAAGAACCTTGCTACACGTAGACTATGGTGTACACTTTAGTTTACACTTTGCTACGTGACATTACCCTGTTTGACAGTATAAATTTCAAACAATTTTCCCATCCAAGTGACCCTTGAAAACAACGCAAGGATCAAATAACGTGTCAAAAATTAGTGTACGTATAGCAAAGTCCAATCGGTAAGAACCTTGCTACATGTACACTATGGTGTAAACTTTAGTTTACACTTTGCCACGTGACATTACCCGGTTGGATAGTTTAAATTTCAAAAAATTTTCCCATCCAATTGACACTTGACAACAATGTGAGTGTCAACCAACGTGTCCAAAATCAGTGCAGAAATAGCAAAGTTCAATCGGTAGGAACCTTGCTATGCGTACACTATGGTGTATACTTTAGTTTACACTTCACTACGTGATACTACCCTAATTGATAGTATAAGTTTTATACAATTTTTCCAACCAATTGACACTTGAAAATAATGGAAGTGTCAAATAACGTGTCAAAAATCAGTGTAAGAATAGCAAAGTTAAATCGGTAAGAACCTTGCTCCATGTACACTGTGGTGTACACTTTTGTTTACACTTCACCACATCACATTACCCGGTTGGATAGTTTAAATTTCAAACAATTTTCCCATTCAATTGGCACTTGACAACAATGCAAGTGTCAACCAACGTGTCAAAAATCTGTAAACAAATAGCAAAGTTCAATCGATAAGAACCTTGCTACACGTACACAATGATGTACACTTTAGTTTACACTTTGCTACGTGACATTACCCTGTTCGACAGTATAAATTTCAAAAAAAAATTTCATCCAATTGACCCTTGACAACAACGAAAGTGTCAAGCGTGTCAAAAATCAGTGTATATATAGTAAAGTCCAATCGGTAAGAACCTTGCTACATGTACACTACGGTGTATACTTTCGTTTACACTTTGCCACGTGACATTACCCGGTTGGATAGCTTAAATTTAAAACAATTTTTCCATCCAATTGACACTTTTCAACATTGTGAGTGTCAGCCAACGTGTCAAAAATCAGTAAACAAATAGCAAAGTTCAATCGGTAAGAACCATGCTACACGTACACTATGGTGTACACTTTAGTTTACACTTTGCCACATGACATTACCCGGTTGGATAGTTTCAGTTTCAAACAATTTTCCCATCCAATTGACACTTGGTAACAATGCAAGTATCAACCAACGTGTCAAAAATTAGTATACAAATAGCAAAGTTCAGTCGATAAGAACCTTGCTACCCGTACACTATGGTGTAAACTTTAGTTTACACTTTGCTACGTGAAATTACCCTGCTTAACAGTATAAATTTCAAACAATTTTTCCATCCAATTGACACTTGAGAACAATACAAGCGTCAAACAACTTGTCAAAAATCAGTGCACGAATAGGAAAGTTCAATCGGTAAGAACCACGCTACATATACACTATGGTGTACACTTTAGTTTACACTTTTCCACATCACATTACCCGATTGGATAGTTTAAATTTCAAACAATTTTCAAATTCAACTGACACTGGACAACAATGCAAGTGTCAACCAATGTGACAAAAATCTGTAAACAAATAGCAAAGTTCAATCAATAAGAACCTTGCAACACGTACACTATCATGTACACTTTAGTTTACACTTTGCTACGTAACATTACCGCATTCGATAGTATAAATTTCAAACAATTTTCCCATCCAATTGACCCTTGACAACAACGCAAGTATCAAAAAACGTGTCAAAAATCAATGTACGTCTAACAAAGTCCAATCGGTAAGAACCTTGCTACATGTACACTATGGTGTACACTTTAGTTTACACTTTGCCACGTGACATTACCCGGTTGGATAGTTTAAATTTCAAAGAATTTTTCCATCCAATTGACACTTGACAACAATGTGAGTGTCGACCAACGTGTCCAAAATCAGTGCTGAAATAGCAAAGTTCAATCGGTAGGAACCTTGCTACGCGTACACTATGGTGTACACTTTAGTTTACACTTCACTACGTGATATTACCCTAATTGACAGTATAAATTTTATACAATTTTTCCAACCAATTGACACTTGAAAACAATGAAAGTGTCAAACAACGTGTCAAAAATCAGTGTAAGAATAGCAAAGTTAAATCAGAATGAACCATGCTACATGTACACTGTGGTGTACACTTTAGTTTACACTTTGCCATGTGACATTACATGATTGGATAGTTTCAGTTTCAAACAATTTTCCCATCCAATTGGATAGTTTCATGTACAACAATGCAAGTGTCAACCAACTGTCAAACAAATAGCAAAATTCAATCGGTAAGAACCTTGCTACACGTACACTATGGTATACACTTTAGTTTACACTTTGCTACGTGACAATACCCTGTTTGACAGTATAAATTTCAAACAATTTTCCCATCCAATTGACCCTTGACAACAACGCAAGTGTCAAACAACGTGTCAAAAATCAGTGTACGTATAGCAAAGTCCAATCAATGAGAACGTTGCTACATGTACACTATGGTGTATACTTTCGTTTACACTTTGTCACGTGACATTACCCGGTTGGATAGTTTAAATTTCAAACAATTTTTCCATCCAACTGACACTTGACAACAATGGGAGTGTCAACCAAAGTGTCAAAAATTAGTGTACGAATAGCAAAGTTCAATCGATAAAAACCTTGCTACACGTACACTATGGTGTACACTTTAGTTTACACTTTGCCACGTGACATTACCCGATTGGAAAATTTAAATTTCAAACAATTTTTCCATTCAATTGACACTTGAAAACAATGCAAGTGTCAACCAACGTGTCAAAAATCAGTGTGCAAATAGCAAAGTTCCATCGGTAAGAACCTTGCTTCATGTATACTATGGTGTACATGTTAGTTTACACTTTCCCACGTAACATATCCCTGTTGGATTGGTTAAATTTTAAACATCCAATTGACACTTGACAACAATGCAAGTGACAAACACCGTGTCAAAAATCTATGTTCGAATAGCAAAGTTCAATCGATAAGAACCTTGCTACATGTACACTTTAGTTTACACTTTGTCATATCACATTACCTGGTTGGCGAGTTTAAATTTCAAACAATTTTCCCATCCAATTGAAACTTAACAACAATGCAAGTGTCAGCGAACGTGTCAAAAACTAGTAAACAAATAGCAAAGTTCAATTGGTAAGAACCTTGCTATACGTACACTATGGTGTACACTTTAGTTTACACTTTGCTACGTGACATTACCCTGTTTGACAGTATAAATTTCAAATAGTTTTTCCATCCAATTGACCCTTGACAACAACGCAAGTATCTAACAACGTGTCAAAAATCAGTGTACGTATAACAAAGTCCAATCGGTAAGAACCTGGTTACACGTACACTATGGTGTACACTTTAGTTTACACTTTGCCACGTGACATTAACCGATTGGATAGTTTAAATTTCAAACAATTTTTCCATCCAATTGACACTTGACAATAATGCGAGAGTCAACCAACGTGTCAAAAATTAGTGTACGAATACCAAAGTTCAATTAGTAAGAACCTTGCTACACGTACACTATGGTGTAAACTTTAATTTACACTTTGCTACGTGACATTTGAGAACAATGCAAGGTTCTTAGCAATTGACACTTGACAACAATGCAAGTGTCAAACGACGTGTCAAAAATCTGTGTACGAAAATAGTTTAAATTTCAATCAGTTTTCCCATCCCATCCAATTGACACTTGACAACAATGCAAGTGTCAAACAGCATATCAAAAATCAGTGTATGAATTGCAAAGTTCAAAGGGTAAGAACCTTGCTACATATACACTATAGTGTATACTTTAGTTTATACTATGCCACGTGACATTACCCCATTGGACAGTTTGAATTTCAATTAGTTTTCCTATGCAAATGTCAAACAACGTGGCAAAAATCAGTGTACAAATAGCAAAGTTCAATCAGTAAGAACCTTGCTGATGCGAACCCCATAGCAATGGAAACTATGAAACCCACAACAAGATCGATGCGGAACCCAAGAACGCCAATACTAACCCAGTTTTGGATCTTGAACACCAAGAATTGAACCAAGAAACCCTAGATTAGCGAAGAACCTAAAACCCCTTGATTGCAATTAAAAGAACCCACAATCCGATTGATAGAACGCCACAAGAAGTTGAATCATGATAAGTTCCAAGATTGTTCACGAAGAACAATAAATTGAAAGAAGAAATTTCTCTCTATAATATTAATTCAAAAGTCAAAAGTTCAAAAGTTATTACAATGAAAAGTAATCTCCTATTTATACTAATGAATAAAACGTCCGAAACCATCAAATTATGGCAATAATTTGATTTCATAAGAATTCTATCGAAACCAGAAAATTTGGCCAAAATTAGAAAATTCGCCAATTTTTTTGGCTTGTACGGCCGCATCATGCTATTGCATGGTTCAACAAAAAAACAATTTTTACTTTTGGTATGCATGTGTGTGGCCGCATGGAGTTTTGCCTATGCAGTTGTATGGTGTTGTTTTCTGCCTCCGCTTTTGTCACTTGATAACATATTGATCCAAGTCGATTCAGCTTTCGACCCGAACATGAAAGTTGCTCCATTTTGAGTCCCGAACATGGTTCCATCAATAGTTTCTTGAACGAGAAATGCCATCGCTTGTTTCACTTGCTTTGCCCTTGATCGCGTCATTGGTCCGCCATCGACTATCAACGGGTCTCGTCTCGCACTTGGCTTCGTCGGGCTCGACTCCTGGATCATATCATCCCCTCTCTTCAAAAGGATTCATCCTTGAATCTGAACCTACATCAAACAGAGAGAGGTCAAATACATTAAAAGTAGCCGAAACATTGTACTCACCTGGTAAATCCACTTTGTATGCATTGTCATTAATCCTCTCGATGACTTGAAATGGTCCATCGCCTCATGGTTGCAATTTTGACTTCCTCTGTTCTGGAAAACGCTCTTTTCTGAAATGCACCCAGACCCAGTCTCCAGGCTCAAGTGTAACGTGTCTTCTTCCTTTATTTGCTTTTGATGCAATCAGCTTTCCTTTCTCTTCGATCTACATCCTGACCTTTTCATGGAGTATTTTCACCATCTCGACTTTTCATTTCCCATCCAAGCTACCTCGTTCATGCATAGACAAAGGCATTAAATCCATAGGTGTTAGTGGATTAAAACCATAAACAATTTCAAAAGAAGAAAATGAAGTAGTAGAATGTGTAGCTCGATTATAAACAAACTCTATAAATGGTAAACACTCTTCCCATGATTTCAGATTTTTATTGATTACTGTCCTAAGTAGTTGGGTCATAGTTCGATTAAATACCTCAGTTTGTCCATCTGTTTGTGGGTGACAAGTTGTAGAAAATAATAACTTAGTTCCTAACTTACTCCACAGAACACGCCAAAAATGACTCAAAAACTTCACGTCCCTATCAGACACTATACTTTTAGGTACTCCATGTAAACGTACTATTTTCCTAAAGAATAAGTCTGTAATATTAGTAGCATCGTCAGTTTTATGACATGGTATGAAGTGCGCCATCTTACTAAACCTATCGACCACTACAATTATTGAATCCCGACCCCTTTTTGTCCTAGGCAAACCTAACACAAAGTCCATAGATATGTCTACCCAAGGTTCACTAGGTACAGACAAAGGAGTATACAAAGGGTTGAACCTTAGACTTAGCCTTTTTACAAGTTATGCACTTTCCACATATTTGTTCTACGTCATGTCGCATTTTAAGCCAATAAAAATGTTCCCCTAACATGTCTAAAGTCTTTTGAACCCTGAAGTGTCCATTAAACCACCTCCATGTGCTTCCCTTACCAATAATTCGCGTAAAGAACAATTAGGAATGCACAACTTATCTTTCCTAAACAAATATCCTTCATGCCTATAGAATTTATCAAATGCACCTTTGTCACATGAAGCATAAATACTAGAAAAATCACAATCAGATTCATACATGCCCTTAATATGCTCGAAACCAAGTAATTTAGTACTTAATGAATTTAAAAGCACGTACCTTCGAGACAACGCATCAGCAACTATATTTTCGTTACCTTGTTTGTACTTGATGACGTAGGGAAATGTCTCGATAAACTCCATCCATCTCGCACGCAAATGCTTTAAAGATTCATGATCGGTGTATATCACGAATTCCTTTAGCCATAAGTAGTGCTGCCAAGTCTCCAATGCTCGAACAAGTGAATACAGCTCCTTGTCATATGTCGAATAATTCAATGCTGCCCCACTCAACTTTTCGCTAAAGTAAGCAATAGGTCTCATTTCCTACATTAACACTGCTCCTATACCTATTCTTGATGCATCACACTCAACCTCGAATGTTTTATCAAAATTTGGTAATGCCAAAACAGGTGCTTTACATAGCTTATCCTTAATGGTGTTAAATGTAATTTCTTGAGATTCTCCCCAATGAAAACCTACACTCTTCTTTACTATTTCAGTCAATGGTGTGGTGATGGTGCTAAAATCTCTTACAAATCGCCTATAAAAACTAGCTAATCCATGAAAACTCCTAGATTTTAAATGTTCTAAATGCTCATCAAGATTTTTGCTATAGATTAAGATGTCATCAAAATAAACTACAACAAAATTCCCAATAAAATCACGCAAAACATGGTTCATTAAACGCATAAAAGTGCTGGGTGCATTAGTGAGTACAAACGACATAACTAACCATTCATACAATCCATACTTAGTCTTAAACGCCGTTTTCCATTCATCACCCTCCCGCATGCGAATTTGATGATACCCACTCTTAAGATCAATCTTACTAAAAATGCAAGCACCATGTAACTCGTCAAGCATATCATCTAGCCTAGGCACCATGATACTTTACCATGATACTATTGATAGCTCAGCAATCCACGCACATTCTCCAAGTCCAATCCTTCTTAGGCACCAGCAAAACAGGCACAGCACATGGACTCATGCTCTCCCTAACATAACATTTGCTCATCAACTCCTCCACTTGCTTTTGAAGCTCCTTTGTCTCCTCGGGATTGCTTCAGTAAGCTGGTCGATTCGGCATAACAGCTCCGGGTAAAAAGTCAATTTGGTGCTCGATGCCTCTGATTGGTGGCAATCCACTTGGCATCTCCTCAGGAAACACATCATCAAACTCCTGCAATAAAGACTTAACCAAACTAGGGAGGGATGTGTTAGAATCCTCGAAATTGAGAAGGGACTCCTTGTACACTAACAATATCATTTGCCTATAATCGCTCATAGCCTTTTTCAACTCACTTTCTTTTGCATAGAAGTTGACCTTTGGCTTTTCTCTCCACTCAGTTGACTCTTTTTCTCTCCTTTCAACTGACTCTTTTTCTCTCCGCTCATGTGGCTTCTCTCTCTTTTCTCCACTCTCAGCTACCTCACTATTTTCTCTCTTATTGATGGTTTCACTATTGCCTCTCCTTTTTCCTGACTCTCTTATTTTCTCGTCTTCCTCACTTTTCAGCTTGATTTGATCTCCATACACTTGTGCCGGTGTTAATGGCGCAAGAGTAATAGTCTTCCCATCCTTGACAAAACTATAATGATTCCTATATCCATCATGTGTGGCCCTTCTATTATATTGTCATGGCCTTCCTAACAAGATATGACCCACATGCATAGGCACCACATCACATACTATTTTGTCACTATAACTCCCAATTGAGAAATTAATTAAAACTCTTCTATTCACCCTAACTTCTCCACTTTCATTCAACCATTACAACTTATAAGGCCAAGGGTGTCTTAACACTGTTAGTCTTATTTTCTCAACTAAAGTTGTGCTAGCTACATTCGTGCAACTCCCACCATTAATAATCATACTACATACCTTATTGTTGACGTAACAACATGTGTGGAATATATTTTCTCGCTGCTGCTCCGAATCATCCACTTTGACTTGAGTGTTAAGAGCTGTCCTTGACACCAACGATTCCCCAATAGTAAACTCCAATTTTTCTTCTTCTTCAACGTCCTCCAATGTAGGCATGTCCTCAAACTCTCCTTCACTTTCACTCACTACCTCTCCATTATCCTCCAAAACCATTACCCATTTATTTGTGCATTGAGAAGCAATGTGCCCTGACCCCAAGCATCTAAAACACTTGATGTCTCGATTCCTTGATGGTTGTGAATCTGTTTTGGGTACTGTTTTGCTAGTACTTTCTTCTTTCCCTTTCTGCCACTCATTCCTATCTTTAGGTACAACTTTATCACCTTTGTTGTTGTTGTTCCACCCTGGCTTCCAAGATGGATTAACACTCGAATTTCCTAACGGCTGCCTAGCTGCCCCTTTCCTCTTCAGCTGTCTCTCTACCTTCATAGCCACAAGCAACATGTCTTCCAACTCCACATAATGTTGCAACTCCACTACATTGGCAATTTTTCTATTCAACCCATTCAAGAATCATGCCATGGTAGCCTCCTGATCCTCCACCACATTGGCCCTAATCATGAGTATTTCCATCTCCTTATGATAGTCCTCTACACTTTTCGACCCTTGATATAGACCTTGCAGTTTTTGATGGATTTCTTGGTAATAGTGGCTAGGAACAAACCATTTTCTCATCAATGACTTCAATTCCTCCCAAGTGCTAATTGGTCTTCCCCCACTCCTACGTTGTGAAGTAATCACTTGATCCCACCATGAAATTGCATAGTCACTAAACTCCAAAATTGTTAACTTCACCTTTTTCTCTTTCGAGTAGTTATAACACTCGAAGATCATTTCAACCTTCCTTTCCCACTCCAGGTATGCCTCGAGATCACTTCTTCCTTTGAATGAAGGAACTATCATTTTTATATTTCCTAAATTTCCATCTAACTCCTCCCCGCGATCATTCCGAGCCCGTCTGTCGAACCTATCGCCTCTATTCCTCATCCTTCCCATCTCAACATCGTGAAATTCATCTTCGCCCATGTCACTCCCATATCCATACTCCTCTCGCCTTTCCCTCCTAGGCTCTCATCTATCCGATCCTCTGGCATTGGATACATCCATTCGATGTCCCCGACTAAGATTAGCCACCGATGTGTCTAATCTATTCATCCAAGCCTCTTGCTTCTCCCACCTATCTCTCACATCTCTAAATGCCCTCTCAAACCTTTGCACTAAATCCTTCGATGCATTGCTATTATTGCCTTGTCGGCTTGAGTTTGATTATCCTCTTTCTGACATCCTAACACTAAAATTTTATTTTACTGCCTCACCAAAAGTAATTCGGAACACACACAAGGCTTTTACCCTCTATTAAGCTCACCTCTCTGCCTTTTACCACTCAGTTCTTTCAACAATTGCTTCTAGGAAAAATCAATAAACTCAATCAATCAATCAATTCGTGTAGAATTTCCCAAACTGGATGTGACTCAGTAATTGTAACAAAGGGCTCAAAGAAAACTTTTAAAACTTGATTTAAATTGAAGGAATGGAATGATTCAATGTGTCCAAGTAATTTAAAAATGATAATGAATAATAAAAGTTGGTATTTGACGGATCAATAATATTTAACAAGTTTTTTTTAACTGTACTGATGAACAGTACCATACAGAGAACAATAAATTTTTTTTAGATCTGGAAATCAATAACAAAACCAACAAAGAAAATAAAAACTGATATGGGCGAAAATTGAGCCCAAAAACGGAATTTGAAGGTTTTTGATGAAATTTTTTTGGATCAAAGATCAAGAAAACCTTCTGGACACAAGAACACAAGAAATTGGAAAAAAATAGAAAACAAAGGATATAACCTGATTAAATTGGAGCCAAAGCTCTCATACCAACTGATGCAAATCCCGTAGCAATGGAAACTACGAAACCCACAACGAGATCGATGCGGAACCCAAGAACACCAATACTAACCAGGTTAGTATTGGCATTCTTGGGTTTCGCATCGATCTCGTTGTGGGTTTCGTAGTTTTCATTGCTATGGGGTTCACGTCACTTGCTACATGTACACTATGGTGTACACACTTTAGTTTACACTTTGCCACGTGACATTACCATGTCAGACAGTTTAAGTTTCAACATGTTTTCCTAGCCAATTGACACTTGACAACAAGGCAAGTGTCAAACAATGTGGCAAAAATAAGTGTACAAATAGCAAAGGTCAATCGATAAGGACCATGTGGTATGTAGACTTTGATGTATAGTTTGGTTTACACTTTGCCACATGACATTACCCAGTTGGACAGTTTAAATTTCAAACAATTTTCCATCCTATTGATACTTGACAACAATTAAAGTGTCAAACAACGTGTCAAAAATCAGTGTACAAATGGCAAAGTTCAATCGGTAACAACCTTGGTTCATGTACACTATGGTGTATACTTTAGTTTATACTTTGCCACGTGACATTACCCTGTTGAACAGTTTAAATTTTAGGTATTTCTCCCATCTAATTGACACTTGACAACAATGCAAGCATCAAAACAACGTGTCAAAAATCTGTGTACAAATAGCAAAGTACAATCGATAAGAACCTTGCTTCATGTACACTATGGTGTACACTTTAGTTTACACTTCTCCACGTGACACTACCCTGTTGCACAGTTTAATTTCAAGCAGTTTACCCATCCAAGTGGCAAACAACGTGTCAAAAATCAATGTACAAATAGCAAGGTTCAATTGGTAAGAACTTTGCTACATATACACTATGGTGTACACTTTAGTTTACACTTTGTCACGTGACACTATTCCGTTGGACAGTTTTCCTATGCAAGTGTCAAACAATGTGGCAAAAATCAATATACAAATAGCAAAGTTTAATCGGCAAGGACCATGCTATATGTATATTTTGGTGTACACTTTAGTCTACACTTTACCATGTGAGATTACCCTGTTGGACAGTTTAAATTTGAAACAGTTTTCCCTTCCAATAGACACTAGAAAATAATTCAACAGTGAAACATGTCCAAAATCAGTGCACAAATGGCAAAGTTAAATCGGTAAGAGCCTTGCTACATGTACATTGTGGTATACACTTTAGTTTACACTTTGCCACTTGACACTACCCCGTTGGACAGTTTAAATTTAAAACAGTTTTCTCATCCAATTGACACTTGATAACAATGCAAATGTCAAACAACATGTCAAAAATCAGTGTACAAATAGCAAAGTTCCATTGGTTAGAACCTTGGTACATGTACACTATGGTGTACACTTTAGTCTACAATTTGCCACGTGACATTACCCTGTTGGATAGTTTAAATTTCAAATAGTTTTCCAATCCAACTGACACTTGAGAACAATTTAAGTGTCTAACAACGTGTCAAAAATTAGTGTACAAATAGCAAAGTTCAATCGGTAAGAACCTTGCTTCATGTACACTATGGTGTACACTTTAGTTTACACTTTGCCACGTGACGTGTCCCCGTTGGACAGTTTAAATTTCAAACATTTTTCCCATTCAATTAACACTGGACAAAAATGCAAGTGTCAAACAACGTGTCAAAAATCAGTGTACAAATAGCAAAGTTCAATTGGTAAGAACCTTGCTACATGTGAACTTTACTTTACACTTTGCCACGTGACATTACCCTATTGGACAGTTTAAATTTCAAACAATTTTCCCATCCAATTGACCCTTGGCAACAATGTATGTGTCAAACAATGTGTGAAAAAATCAGTGTACAAATAGCAAAGTTCAACTGATAAGAACCTTGTTACATGTACACTATGCTGTACCCACTCTAGTGTACACTTTGTCACGTGCTATTACCCTGTCGGATAGTTTAAATTTCAAGCAGTTTTTCTATTCAATTGACACTTGACAACAATGAAAGTATCGAACAACGTGTCAAAAATCAGTGTAGAAATAGCAAAGTTCAATCAGTAAGAACCTTGCTTCATGTACACTTTAGTTTACACTTTGCCACGTGACATATGCCCGTTAGACAGTTTAAATTTTGAACAGTTTTTCTATCCAATTGACACTGGACAACAATGCAAGTGTCAAACAACGTGTCAAAAATAAGTGTACAAATAGCAAAGTTCAAAATGTATGAACCTTGCTATCTGTACACTTTAGTTTACACTTTGCCACGTGACATAACCCTATTGGATAGTTTAAATTTCGAATGATTTTCGCATCCAATTGACACTTGACAACATGACAGCAATGCAAGTGTCAAACAATGAGTCAAAAATCAGTGTACAAATAGCAGAGTTCAATTGGTACAAACCTTACTACATGTACACTACGGTGTACACACTTTAGTTTACACTTTGCCACGTGACATAACCCTATTGGATAGTTTAAATTTCGAATGATTTTCGCATCCAATTGACACTTGACAACATGACAGCAATGCAAGTGTCAAACAATGAGTCAAAAATCAGTGTACAAATAGCAAAGTTCAATCGATAAGAACCTTACTACATGTACACTATGGTGTACACTTTAGTTTACACTTTGCCACGTGACATTGCCCCGTTGGACAGTTTAAATTTCAACCTATTTTCCTATGCAAATGTCAAACAACGTGGCAAAAATCAGTGTACAAATAGCAAAGTTCAATCGGCAAGGACCATGCTGTATGTACATTTTGCTGTATACTTTAGTTTACACTTTTCCATGTGACATTCTCCTATTGGACAGTTTAAATTTCAAACAATTTTCCCATCCAATTGACACTGGACAACAATTCAAGAGTCAAACAACGTACCCAAAACCAGTATACAAATAGCAAAGTTCAATCGGCAATAGCCCTAATACATGTACACTATGGTATACACTTTAGTTTACACTTTGTCACGTTACACTACCCCATTGGACAATTTAAATTTCAGATAGTTTTCCCATCCAATTGACACATGATAGCAATGCAAGTATCAAACAACGTGTCAAAAATTAGTGTACAAGTAGCAAAGTTCAAACAGTAACAACCTTGCTACATGTACACTATAGTATACACTTTAGTTTACACTTTGCCACGTGACATTACCCTATTGGACATTTTAAATTTCAAATAGTTTTCCAATCCAATTGACACTTGACAACAATTCAAATGTCAAACAACGTGTTAAAAATCAATGTACAAATAGCAAAGTTCAATCAGTAAGAACCTTGCTTCATGTACACTATGGTGTACACTTTAATTTACCCTTTGCCACGTGACATGTCCCCGTTAGACAGTTTAAATTTCAAACATTTTCCAATCCAATTAATACTAGACAACAATGCAAGTGTCAAACAACGTGTCAAAAATCAGTGTACAAATAGCAAAGTTCAATCGGTAAGAACCATGCTACACGTACACTTTAGTTTACACTTTGTCACGTGACATTATCCTGTTGGACAGTTTAAATTTCAAACAGTTTTTCCATCCAATTGACACTTGACTACAATGTAAGTGTCAAACATTGTGTGAAAAAATCAGTGTACAAATAGCAAAGTTCAATCGGCTAGAACCTTACTACACGTGCTCAATGTTGTACCCACTTTAGCTTGCACTTTGTCACGTGCTATCACCCTGTTGGACAGTTTAAATTTCAAATAGTTTTCCTATTCAATTGACACTTGAAAATAATGCAAGTGTCGAACAACGTGTCAAAAATTAGTGTACAAATAGCAAAGTTCAATCGGTAAGAACCATGCTACACGTACACTATGGTGTACACTTTAGTTTACACTTTGCCATGTGACACAACCTTGTTGGACAATTTAAATTTCAAATAGTTTTCCTGTCCAATTTACACTTGACAATAATTCAAGAGTTAAACAACGTGTCAAAAACAGTGTATAAATTACAAAATTCAATCGGTAAGAACCTTCCTTCATATACCCTATGGTGCACACTTTAGTTTACACTTTGCTACGTGAAATAACCCAGTTGGACAGTTTAAATTTATAATAGTTTTAGCATCCAATTGACACTTGACAACTTGACAACAATGCAAGTGTCAAACAATGTGTTAAAAATCAATGTACAGATAACAAAGTTCAATCGATTAGAACCTTGCTACATGTACACTATGGTGTACACTTTACTTTACACTTTGCCACGTGACATAACCCTGTTGGACAGTTTAAATTTCAAACAATTTTTCCAATCAATCGACACTTGAAAATAGTGCAAGTGTCAGAGAACAAGTTGAAAATAAGTGTACAAATATCAAAGTTCAATTTGTAAGGACCATGCTACATATACTCTAAGGTGAACACTTTAGTTTATACTTTGCCACGTGATGTTACCCTGTTGGACTGTTTAAATTTCAAACCATTTTCCCATCTAACTAACACTTGACAGCAATGCAGGTGTCAAACAACATGTCAAAAATTAGTGTACAAATAGCAAAGTTCAATCGGCAAAAACCTTGCTGCATGTACACCTTAGTTTACACTTTGTCACGTTCTATTACCCTGTTGGACAAATTAAATTTCAAACAATTTTCCTATCCAATTGACACTTGAAAACAATGCAAGTGTCAAACAACTTAACAAAAATCAGCGTACAAATAGCAAAGTTCAATCGGTAAGAACCTTGCTACATGTACACTATGGTGTACACTTTAGTTTACACTTTGCCACGTGACATTACCCTATTGGACAGTTTATATTTCAAACAGTTTTCCCATCCAATTGAAACTTGACAACAATACAAGTGTATAATAACGTGTCAAAAATCAGTGTACAAATAGCAAAGTTCAATCTGTAAGGACCATGCCACATGTACACTATGGTTAAAACTTTATTTTACACTTTGCCACGTGACATTACCCTGTTGGACGGTTTAAATTTTAATCAATTTTCCCATCTAATTGACACTTGCCAACAATGCAAGAGTCAAACAACGTGTCCAAAATCAATGTACAACTAACAATGTTCAATCGATAAGAGCCTTGCCAGGTGTACACTATGGTGTACACTTTAGGTTACACTTTGCCACAAGACATTGCATGTTGGATAGTTTAAATTTCAAACAGTTTTCCCATCCAATTGACACTAGACAACTTTGCAAGTGTCAAACAACATGTCAAAAATCAGCGTACAAATAGCAAAGTTAAATCGATAAGAACCTTGCTCCATATACATTATGGTATACAATTTAGTTTACACTTTGCCATGTAACATTACCCCATTGGACAGTTTATATTTCAACCAATTTTCCCATCTCATCCAATTGACACTGGACAACAATACAAGTGTCAAACAACATGTCAAAAATCAGTGTACAAATTGCAAAGTTCAACTGGTAAGAACCTTGCTACATATACACTATGGTGTACACTTTAGTTTACACTATGTCACGTGACATTACCCAATTAGACAATTTAAATTTCAACCAGTTTTCCTACGTAAATGTCAAACAACGTGGCAAAAATCAGTGTACAAATATCAAAGTTCAATCAGTAAGAACCTTGCTACTGCACACTAGGGTGTACACACTTTAGTTTATACTTTACCACTTGATATTACCCTGTTGGACAGTTTAAATTTCAAACAGTTCTCCCATCCAGTTGACACTTGACAACAATGCAATCGTTGAACCAACGTGTCAAAAATCAGTGTACAAATACCAAAGTTCAATCGGTAAGAACCTTACTTCATGTACACTATGGTCTAAACTTTAGTTTACACTTTCCCACGTGACACCACCCCGTTGGACAATTTAAATTTGAAACAGTTTTCCCATCCAATTGACACTTAACAACAATGTAAGTGTCAAACAATGTGTCAAAAATTAATGTACAAATAGCAAGGTTCAATCGGTAAGAACCTTGCTACATGTATACTATGGTGTACACTTTTGTTTACACTTTCCCACGAGACATCTTGTTGGACAGTTTAAATTTCAAATAGTTTTCCTACCCAATTGACACTTGACAACCATGCAAGTATCAAACAACATGTCAAAAATCGGTGTGAAGATAGCAAAGTTCAATCGGTAAGAACCTTGCTTCAATTACACTATGGTGTACAGTTTAGTTTTCACTTTACCACGTGACATATCCCCCTTGGATAGTTTAAATTTCAAATAGTTTTCCCATCCAATTGACCACGGACAACAATGTAAGTGTCAAACAACGTCCTAAAAATCAGTGTACAAATAGCAAAGTTCAATCGGTAAGAACCTTGCTACATGTGCACTTTAGTTTACACTTTGCCACGTGACATTACCCTGCTGGACAGTTTAAATTTCAAGCAGCTTTTCCATCCAATTGAC
>NW_019243021.1:37741-44287 GCF_002742605.1 Olea europaea var. sylvestris | reverse complement strand
CTTTAAATTTCAAACAGTTTTCCAATCCAATTGACACTTGACAACAATGCAAGTGTCAAACAACGTGTCAAAAATCAGTGTACAAATAACAAAGTTCAATCGGTAAGAACCTTGCTTCATGTACACTATAGTATATACTTTAGTTTACACTTTGCAACGTGACATATGCCCATTAAAAAGTTTAAATTTTAAACAGTTTTCCAATCTAATTGACACTGGACAATAATGCATGTGTCAAACAACGTGTCAAAAATAAGTGTACAAATAGCAAAGTTCAGTAAGAACCTTGCTACATGTACACTTTAGTTTACACTTTGCAACGGACATTACTCTATTAGATAGTTTAAATTTCAAATAGTTTTCCCATCCAATTGACACCTGACAACAATGTAAGTGTCAAACAACGTGCAAAAAATCCAGTGTACAAATAGCAAAGTTCAATCGTTGAGAACCTTGCTATATGTACACTATGGTGTACCCGTTATCGCGTGCCATTACCCTATTCAGCAGTTTAAATTTCAAACAGTTTTCCTATCCAATTGACACTTGAAAATAATGCTAGTGTCAAACAATGTGTCAAAAATCAGTGTACAAATAGCAAAGTTCAATCGGTAAAAACCTTGCTACATGTAGACTATGGTGAACACAATTCAGTTTACCCTTTGCCACGTGACATAACCCTATTGGATAGTTTAAATTTCAAACAATTTTTCCATCCAATTGACACTTGACAACATGACAACAACGCGAGTGTCAAACAACGAGTCAAAGATCAGTGTACAAATAGCAAAGTTCAATCGATAAGAACCTTACTACATGTACACTTTAGTTTACACTTTGCCACGTGACATTACCTCGTTGGACAATTTAAATTTCAACCTATTTTCCTATACAAGTGTCAAACAACGTGGCAAAAATCAGTGTGCAAATAGTAAAGCTCTATCGGCAAGGACCATGCTATATGTACATTTTGGTGTACACTTTAGTTTACACTTTGCCACGTGACATTATCCTATTGGACAGTTTAAATTTCAGACAATTTTTCCATCAAATTGACACTGGACAACAATTCAAAAGTCAACAACGTGCCCAAATTCAGTGTACAAATAGCAAAGTTCAATCGTTAAGAGCCCTAATAAAATGTACACTATGGTATACACTTTAGTTTACACTTTGCCACGTGACACTACCCTATTGGACAGTTTAAATTTCAAATGGTTTTCCAATCTAATTGACACTTGACAACAATGCAAGTGTCAAATAACGTGTCAAAAATTAGTGTACAAATAGCAAAGTTCAATCGGTAAGAACATTGCTTCATGTACACTATGGTGTATACTTTAGTTTACACTTTGCCACGTGACATATGCCCATTAGAAAGTTTAAATTTTAAACAGTTTTCCATCCAATTGACACTAGACAACAATGGAAGTATAAAACAACGTGTCAAAAATAAATGTACCAATAGCAAAGTTCAATCGGTATGAACCTTGCTACATGTACACTTTAGTTTACACTTCGCCACGGACATTACTTTGTTAGATAGTTTAAATTTCAAATAGTTTTCCCATCCAATTGACACTTGACAGCAATGTAAGTGTCAAACAACGTGCAAAAAAATTAGTGTACAAATAGCGAAGTTCAATCGTTGAGAACCTTGCTACATGTACACTTTGGTATACCCACTTCAGTTTACATGTTGTCGCATGCTGTTACCTTGTTCGACATTTTAAATTTCAAACAGTTTTCCTATCCAATTGACACTTGAAAATAATGCCAGTGTCAAATGACGTGTCAAAAATCAGTGTACAAATAGCAAAGTTCAATCGGTACAAAACTTGCTACATGTACTCTATGGTGAACACACTTCAGTTTACCCTTTGCCATGTGACATAACCTTATTGGATAGTTTAAATTTCAAGCGATCTTCCCATCCAATTGACACATGACAACATGACAACAATGCAAGTGTCAAACAACGAGTCAAAAATCAGTGTACAAATAGCAAAGTTCAATCGATAAGAACCTTACTACATGTACACTACATTTTACACTATGCCACGTGACATTACCTCATTGGACAATTTAAATTTCAACCTATTTTCCTATGCAAGTGTCAAACAACGTGGTAAAAATCAGTGTACAAATAGTAAAGTTCAATCGGCAAGGACCATGCTATATGTACATTTTGGTATACACTTTAGTTTACACTTTACCATGTGACATTATCCTGTTGGTCAGTTTAAATTTCAAACAATTTCCCCATCCAATTGACACTGGACAACAATTCAAAAGTCAAACAACGTGCCCAAATTCAGTGTACAAATACCAAAGTTCAATCGGTAAGAGCCCTAAAATATGTACACTATGGTATACACTTTAGTTTACACTTTGCCACGTGACACTACCCCATCGGACAATTTAAATTTCAAACAGTTTTCCCATCCAATTGATACTTGACAGCAATGCAGTGTCAAACAATGTGATAAAAATCAATGTACAAATAGCAAAGTTCAAACGGTAAGAACCTTGCTACATGTACACTATGTTGTACACTTTTGCCACGTGATATTACCGTGTTGGATAGTTTAAATTTCAAAGAGTTCTCCAATCCAATTGACACTTGACAACAATGCAAATGTCAAACAATGTGTTAAAAATCGGTGTACAAATAGCAAAGTTCAATCGGTGAGAATCTTACTTCATGTACACTATGGTGTACATTTTAGTTTACACTTTGCCACGTGACATGTCCCCGTTGAACAGTTTAAATTTTAAACATTTTTCCCATCGAAATAACACTGGACAACAATGCAAGTGTCTGACAACGTGTCTAAAATCAGTGTACAACTCTCAAAGTTTAATCGGTAAGAACCTTGCCACATGTGCCCTTTAGTTTACACTTTTCCACGTGACATTACGCAATTGGACAGTTTAAATTTCAAACAGTTTTTCCATCCAATTGACACTTGACAACAATGTAAGTGTCAAACAACGTGTGAGAAAATCAGTGTACAAATAGCAAAGTTCAATCGGTAAGAACCTTGATACATGTACACTATGTTGTACCCACTTTAGTTTGCTCTTTGTCACGTGCTACTACCCTGTTGGACAGTTTAAATTTCAAATAGTTTTTCCTATTCAATTGACACCTGACAACAATGTAAGTATTGAACAACGTGTCCAAAATCTGTGTACAAATAGCAAAGTTCAATCGGTAAAAACCTTGCTTCATGTACACTATGGTGTACACTTTAATTTACACTTTGCCAAGTGACATATGCCCGTTAGATAGTATAAATTTCAAACAATTTTCCTAACCAATTGACACTAGACAACAATGCAAGTGTTAAACAACGTGTCAAAAATAAGTGTACAAGTAGCAAAGTTCAATCTTTATGAACCTTGCTACATGTACACTTTAGTTTACACTTTGCCACGGACATTACTCTATTGTATAGTTTAAATTTAAAATAGTTTTTCCATCCAATCGACACTTCACAACAATGTAAGTGTCAAACAGCATGCAAAAAAATTAGTGTACAAATAGTAAACTTCAATCGTTAAGAACATTGCTACATGTACACTGTGGTGTACCCACTTTAGTTTACACGTTGTCACGTGCTGCTACCCTGTTGGACAGTTTAAAGTTCAAATAGTTCTCCTATCTAATTGATACTTGAAAACAATGCAAGTGTCAAACAATGTGTTAAAAATCAGTGCACAAATGTCAAAGTTCAATCGGTACAAACCTTGCTACATGTACACTATGGTGTACACACTTTAGTTTACACTTTACCACGTGATTTAACCCTATTGGATAGTTTAAATTTCAAATGATTTTCCCATCCAATTGACATTTGACAACATGACAATAATGCAAGTGTTAAACAATGAGTCAAAAATCAGTGTACAGATTGTAAAGTTCAATCGATAAGAACCTTACTACATGTACACTAGGGTGTACACTTTAGTTTACACTTTGCCACATGACAATAGACCATTGGATAGTTTAAATTTTAACCTATTTTCCAATGAAAGTGTCAAACAACGTGGCAAAATTAGTGTACAAATAGCAAAGCTCAATCGGCAAGGACCATGCCATATGTACATTTTGGTGTACACTATATTTTACACTTTGCCACGTGACATTACCCTGTTGGAAAGTTTAATTTTCAAACAGTTTTTCCATCCAATTGACACTGGACAACAATTCAAGAGTCAACAATGTGCCCTAAAATTAGTGTACAAATAGTAAAGTTCAATCGGTAAAAGCCCTAATACATTTACACTATGGTATACACTTTAATTTACACTATGGTGTACACACTTTAGTTTACACTTTGCCACGTGACATAACCCTATTGGATAGTTTAAATTTCAAATGATTTTCCCACCCAATTGGCCCTTGACAACTTGACAACAATGTAAGTGTCATACAACGAGTCAAAAATTAGTGTACAGATTGCAAAGTTCAATCGATAAGAACCTTACTACATGTACACTATGGTTTACACTTTAGTTTACACTTTACCACGTCACATGTCCCCATTGGACAGTTTAAATTTCAAACATTTTTCCCATCCAATTAACACTGAACAACAATGCAAGTATCAAACAACGTGTCAAAAATCAGTGTACAAATAGCAAAGTTCAATCGGTAAGAACCTTGCTACATGTGCACTTTAGTTTACACTTTGCCATGTGACATTACCCTGTTGGACAGTTTAAATTTCAAACAGTTTTCCCATCCAATTGACACTTGGCAACAATATAAGTGTCAAACAGCGTGTGAAAAAACTAGTGTACAAATAGCAAAGTTCGGTAGGTAAGATCCTTGCTACATGTACACTGCGGTGTACAATTTAGTTTACACTTTGCCACATGACATTACCCTGTTGGATAGTTTAAATTTCAAACAATTTTCCAATCCAATTGACACTTGACAGCAATGCAAGTGTCGAACGTGTTAAAAATCAGTGTACAAATAGCAAAGTTCAATCGGTAAGAACCTTGCTTCATGTATACAATGGTGTACACTTTTGTTTACACTTTGACACATGACATATCCCCGATTGATAGTTTAAATTTCAAACCGTTTTTCCATTGACACTGGACAACAATGCAAGTGTCAAACAACGTGTCAAAAATCAGTGTACTAATAGGATAGTTCAATCGGTAAGAAGCTTGCTACATGTACACGTTACTTTACACTTTGCCATGCGACATTACCCTATTGGACAGTTTAAACTTCTAACAGTTTTCCCATCCAATTGACACTTGACAACAATGTAAGTATCAAACAACGTGTCAAAAATCAGTGTACAAATAGAAAAATTCAACCGGTAAGAACCTTGTTACATGTACACTATGGGGTACACTTTTGTTTACACTTTGCCACACGACATTACCCTATTGGGCAGTTAAAATTTCTAACAATTTTCCCATCCAATTGACACGTGTCATGCCCCCAAATTAACATTGATATCTATACACAACCTAGATATAGAATTTTACATATATTTTTTTTCCTCGAGTTTGTTAACTTCTAATCACCTGTGACACGATCATATAACATATCTAAACCCAAAATCATATCGCCATAATCCAACATCTATATTCTGAGCTTATAACATGCCTACAGGCCATTTCAAAAGTACACTATACAGGATTCCAAATTATAACCCTACAGATGGTAGCCTATAAAATAACCCTACAGGTCGTCATCCATGTACATCGAACTCTGGAATCCTGTAGGAGCTCCACAGCTAGCCAAGCTCTCTATGTAATTCCATGTTCACCTACAATGGAAGAACTACATAAGCCAATGCTTAGTAAGCAAAATCATGCATGTCCTGAACATGAGTAATAACGACATATGACACCATGCCATTTACTTTAAATATCACGATAAAAAGTATCATATTTCAATATTTGTCAAAGTCGACTAGAAATCATTTCACTTGAAATCTTTCATTTCATTGGGCCCTTGACCCACCTACTATGCACCAGATAGAGCTCTGCATAATATCAATATCAATAATCAAATGGCCAGTATGAAATTGACACCGATGAGTGGACCATCCTCTCGTGACCGCTAGAGGCCCATCCCCTAACTATTCCTATGATCACCCAAGAAGTCTCCCGCCCGGCAGCGCCAATAGTCATAACAAGGGCATAGTCGAGTGCTCTGCCCTCCCGTGATCACCAAAGGCCCATCCCCTGTCTACCTTTGCAATCACCCAGGAAGTAACACACCACCATATGATGTGCTATAAGCCTCTTATCAAAGTTATGTAGATATTTCAACATTACTATGTCACATATACTAGGTTCTTGCATTGTAGTTACAAATGGATTTTCACTTACCTTTCGCCTTTATGTGTGTAAGCTCCTATGGAGTGTGTATCAATTCCCTTTTTTGCTCAATGTCGAAAAGATACCTGTATTATCATCTAATATTAAATACAATACTCCATTTAATAATCTTAACACACACAATCCCAAAATACGTCCATTCACGCCAAAACAATTTAGACAAAATCG
>NW_019243021.1:2435-36904 GCF_002742605.1 Olea europaea var. sylvestris | reverse complement strand
GCTGCAATACTTGACTTTTCTACCATTATTTTTGTGTCCATTTATGATATTTAAGATATATATTCATCCTATATTAAGTCCTTGTGGATTAGACACGAAATTTATGCCTTAAGGTTGAAGCAATTATATATTAAAGTGAAAAGTTCCCTAGCATGAGGTGTCCAACTAGGAGGTGGCTTCTTGCAGCAAACTTTGACTTTCAAAAACAGTCCATTTTCCACTACACAAAATCAGGCAGTTTTTCCCTTTGACTGTTTTCGGTTTCCATTTTATTATTATGATGCCAACAGAATTCTAGACCATTAAAATCATTTCTACACTCCCTAATTACATATAAAAACGTTCATATTGATATATATAAGTTAAGCACTAAGTATCATCCCAAAATCAAGGTATAAATCACTCAATCCAGCAATTCCTCATCTCTGTCCAGATTAATTTCTTTCATATTCTTGCCATTAATTACCCCTTTTTAGGCATCATAACATCATTAACAGTGCTCCAACTTAATCACAAACAAGTTCATATGTTCAAGAAATCATAAATCCCTTGAGAAATAATAGAAACAAACCTCAAAACTGTGGAGTGACAAGGTTGTTCAGAAATTCCAGCTTCTTGTTTCTATTTCTCTTTGACTGTTTCACCCTCTTTTCACTTGGAATCACTTAGGGACGAGTTAAGGGAGTTAATATATTATCTAGGAGGTAAATGAGTGGTCTTTAAATAGTTTAAGTCGTGCATATTACTTAAGGATTAAGAATATCATGGGCTGCAGCCACCTCAAGCAATCAAGGTGAGTCACTAAGCAGGAGCTGTCATCTTGGCTGCAATACTTGACTTTTCTACCATTATTTTTGTGTCCATTTATGATATTTAAGATATATATTCATCCTATATTAAGTCCTTGTGGATTAGACACGAAATTTATGCCTTAAGGTTGAAGCAATTATATATTAAAGTGAAAAGTTCCCTAGCATGAGGTGTCCAACTAGGAGGTGGCTTCTTGCAGCCAACTTTGACTTATTCCTTGCACCACATGGAGCCATATGTGACTTAGAAGAGTTATAAATATCTTGTGTAAAGTTCTAAGGACTTATAGGACGTTTTAGAGGCTTAAGGTTGAAGGAATTAGAGGTTAAAGTGGCAAGTCGTCACATGTTAAATAGGTGTTGTCTCCTTTGATTAAATTCTGATTTTACATCTATCCTTGCAGGTATAAATGAAGTGTCATTGGTTTATTTTGATGTGCTTACAATCTATTTCACTTGAATTAAGATCCCAAAATATTTTATAGAGCTAATTCCTCGATCGTTCATTTAATTACTTACCCGATTGACACCCCATTCTCGACTGATTTCATCAAATCGCACCTCGATATTTATAATGTCATATGAGACATATATTATCGCATCATGATCATGTTCCTCTATGTATCATGTCCCAAGTATGTCAATTACCTATCTAGGGTTTAAGGTGGTCTCGATCAACCGAATAGAAAGCTTGAACTTTTGTCGATACCGATTTCCGACCTTTTCGATATTCCATTTCTTATCAAGCCAATCTCTAACATTTAGTTAACCTAATTTTTTTATCATAGCTCAATACAAAATTCAACACCTAGATCTAGGAGTCGAAGACTAAAATCTTAAAATATCCATAATCGAATGCACCATTTTAAGAAAAAGCAATTAAGAAAACTAATGCAAATAACATTGTGAATAGCATGAAATGCATGAATCATATTGGCCAAATATATAACAGGAAGTTTGGGGTATTACACATGTGACAAGAATGCAAGTGTCGAACAACGTGTCAAAAATTAGTGTACAAATAGAAAAATGCAATCGGTAAAAACCTTGCTACGTGCACACTGTGGTGTACACTTTCGTTTACACTTTACCACGTGACATTACCCTATTGGGCAGTTTAAATTTCAAATAGTTTCCAATCCAATTGACACATGACAAAAATGCAAGTGTCAAACAACGTGTTAAAAATTAGTGTACAAATAACAAAGTTCAATCGGTAAGAACCTTGTTTCATGTACACTATTGTGTACACTTTAGTTTACACTTTGCCACGTGACATATCCCCGGTTGACAGTTAAAATTTCAAATAGTTTTTCCATCAAATTGACATTGGACAACAATGCAAGTGTCAAACAACATGTCAAAAATCAGTGTACTTATAGCAAAGTTCAATCAGTAAGAACCTTGCTATACGTACACTTTAGTTTACACTTTGCCACGTGACATTACCCTATTGGACAGTTTAAATTTCAAATAGTTTTCCCATTCAATTGACACTTGACAATAATGTAAGTGTCAAACGTGTGTCAAAAATCAGTGTACAAATAGCAAAGTTAAATCGGTGAGAACCTTACTTCATGTACACTATGGTGTACACTTTAGTTTACAGTTTGCCACGTGACATGTCCCCGTTGGATAGTTTTAATTTCAAACATTTTTCCCATCTAATTAACACTGGACAACAATGCAAGCGTCTAACAACATGTCCAAAATTAGTGTACAAATAGCAAAGTTTAATCAGTAAGAACCTTGCTACGTGTACACGATGGTGTACACACTTTAGTTTACACTTTCTTAAGTGACTTTACCCTATTGGACAGTTTAAATTTCAAACTATTTTTCGATTCGATTGACTCTTGATTACAAAGCAAGTGTCAAACAACAAGTAAAAAATCAGTGTACAAATAACAATGTTTAATTTGTAAGCACCTTGCATCATGTACACGATGGTGTACACACTTTAGTTTACCCTTTGCCACGTGACATTACCTTGTTGGACAGTTTAAATTTCAAACAATTTTCCCATCCAATTGACACTTGACAACAATAAAAGTGTCAAACAATGTATCAAAAATCAGTGTGCAAATAGCAAAGGTCAATCGATAAGAACCTTGCTACATATACACTATGGTGTACACATTAGTTTACACTTAGTCGCGTGACATTACCCTGTTGGATAGTTTAAATTTCAAACAATTTTTCCATCCAATTGAAACTTCACAACAATTCAGGTGTCAAACAACGTTTTAAAAATTAGTGTATAAATAGCAAAGTTCAATCAGTAAGGACCATGCTACAAGTACACTATGGTCTACACTTTAGTTTACACTTTATAATGTGACATTACTTGTTGGATAGTTTTAATTTCAAATAGTTTTCCCATCCAACTGACACATGAGAAGAATGGAAGTGTCAAACAACGTGTCAAAAATTAGTGTACAAATAGCAAAGTTCAATCTGTAAGCACCTTGCAACATGTGTACACACTTTTGTTTACACTTCAACACATGACATTACCCGGTTGGACAGTTAAATTTCAAACAGTTTTTCCATCCAATTGACTCTTACAACAACTCAAGTGTCAAATAACATGTCCAAAACTAGTGTACAAATAGTAAAGTTCAATCTTAAGAACCTTGCTACATGTACACTATGGTGTACATTTTAGTTTACATTTCACGTTAGTCAAACAATGTGTCAAAAATCAGTGTACAAATAGCAAAATTCAATTTGTAAGAACTTCGCTACATATACACTACGCTATACACTTTAGTTTACAATTTGCAACATGACATTACCTTGTTGGACAGTTTAAATTTCAAACAATTTTCCAATCCAATTGACACTAGACAATAATGCAAGTGTCAAACAACGTGACAAGAATCAGTGTATAAATAGTGAAGTTCAATCGGTAAGGACAGTGCCACATGTGTACTATGGTGTACACTTTAGTTTACACTTTGCCACGTGACAATAACCGATTGGACAATTTAAATTTCAAACAGTTTTTCCATCTAATTGACACTTGACAACAATTTAAGTGTCAAACAACGTGTTAAAAACCAGTGCACGAATAGTAAAGTTCAATCGGTAAGAACCTTGCTACATATACACTATCGTGTACACATTAGTTTACACTTAGCCGCGTGACATTACCCAGTTGGACAATTTAAATTTCGAACAATTTTTCTATCCAATTGACACTTCACAACAATTCAAGTGTCAAACAACATTTCAGAAATTAGTGTATAAATAGCAAAGTTCAATTGGTAAAAACCATACTACATGTACACAATGGTCTACACTTTAGTTTACACTTTGCAATGTGACATCATCCTATTGGATAGTTTTATTTTCAAACAGCTTTTCCATCCAATTGACGCTTGAGAAGAATGGAAGTGTCAAACAACGTGTCAAAAATAAGTATACAAATAGCAAAGTTCAATCGTTAAGAACCTTGCGACATGTACACTTTGGTTTACACTTTGCCACACGACATTACCCTATTGGACAGTTTAAATTTCAAACATCTTTCCCACCCAATTGACACTTGACGATAATGCAAGTGTTAAACGTGTCAAAAATCTGTGTACAAAGAGCAAAGTTCAATCGGTAAGAGCCTTGCTACATGTCCACTATGGTGTACACATTAGTTTGCACACTGCCACGTGATATTACCTTGTTTAACAGTTTAAATTTCAAACGGTTTTTCTGTCCAATTGACACTTGAGAGCAATGTAAGTATCAAACAACGTGTCAAAAATCCGTATACAAATAGCAAAATTCAATCGGTAAGAACCTTACTACATGTACACTATGGTCTACATACTTTAGTCTACACTTTGGCACGTGACATCACCCTATTGGACATTTTAACTTTCAAACAGTTTTTCCATCCAATTGACACTTGACAACAACGTAAGTGCGAAATAACGTGTCAAAAATCAGTGTACAAATGGGAAAACTCAATTGGTAAGGACCTTATTACATGTACACTGGTGCACACTTTAGTTTACACTCTGCCACGTGACATTACCCTATTGGACAATTTAGATTTCAAATAGCTTTCCCATACAATTGACACTTGAAAACAATGCAAGTGTCAAACAATGTCTCCAAAATCAGTGTACAAATAGCAAAGTTTAATCGGTAAGAGCCTTGCTGCATGTACACCATGGAGTACACTTTAGTTTACACTTTGCCACGTGACTTTGCCACGTGACATTACCCTGTTGGACAGTTTAAATTTCAAACAGTTTTTCCATCCAATTGACACTTGAGTGCAGTGCAAGCGTCAAATAATGTATCAAAAATCAATGTACAAATAAGAAAGTTCAATTGGTAAGAATCTTGCTACATGTACACAATTGTGTGCACTTTAGTTTACACTTTTCCATGTGACATTACCCTGCTGGAAAGTTTAATTTTCAAATAGTTTTCCCACCCAATTGACACTTGACAACAATGCAAGTGTCAAACAACGTGTCAAAAATCAGTGTACGAATAGCAAATTTCAGTCGGTAAGAACCTTGCTACTTGTACACTATGGTGTAAAGATTTTAGTTTACACTTTGCCGCATGACATTACCCTATTGGACAACTTAATTTCAACCAATTTTCCTATCCAATTGACCCTTGTCAACAATGCAAGTGCCAAACAACGTTCCAAAAATCAGTGTACAAATAGCGAAGTTCAATCGGGAAGGACCATGCTATGTGTACATTTTGGTGTACCCTTTAGTTTACACTTTGTCACGTGACATTTTCCCGTTGGACAGTTTAAATTTTAAACATTTTTCCATCCAATTGACACTTGACAACAATGCAAGTGTCAAACAACGTCTCCAAAATCAGTGTACAAATAGCAAAGTTCAATCGACAAGAACCATGCTACATGTACATTATGGTGTACAGACTTTAGTTCACACTTTGCCATGTGACATTACCCCGTTGGACGGTTTAAATGTCAAATAGTTTTCCTGTGCAATTGACACTTGACAACAACGCAAGTGTCAAACAACGTCAACGAAATTAGTATACAAATAACAAAGTTCAATCGGTAAGGATCTTGCTACAATACACTATGTTGTACACTTTAGTTTACACTTTGCCACGTGATATTACCCTATTGGACAGTTTAAATTTCAAACAATTTTTCCGTCCAATTGACACTTGAGAGCAGTGCAAGTGTCAAATAATGTATCGAAAATCAGTGTACAAATAGCAAAGTTCAAACGGTAAGAATCTTGCTACATGTAGACAATGGTGTGTACTTTAGTTTACACTTTGCCATGTGACATTACCCTGCTGGAAATTTTAAATTTCAAATAGTTTTCCCACCCAATTGACACTTGACAACAATGCAAGTGTCAACCACCGTGTCAAAAATCAGTGTACTAATAACAAATTTCAATCTGTAAGAACCTTGCTACTTGTACACTATGTTGTACAGACTTTAGTTTACACTTTGCCGCGTGACATTATCCTGTTGGACAGTTTAATTTCATCCAATTTTCCTATCCAATTGACCCTTGTCAACAATGCAAGTGTCAAACAATGTTCCAAAAATCAGTGTACAAATAGCGAAGTTCAATCGGGAAGGACCATGCTACGTGTACACTTTGGTGTACCCTTTAGTTTACACTTTGTTACGTAACATTACCCCGTTGGACAGTTTAAATTTTAAACAATTTTTCCATCTAATTAACACTTGACAACAATCCAAGTGTCAAACAACGTCTCCAAAATCAGTGTACACATTGCAAAGTTCAATCGACAAGAACCTTGCTACTTGTACACTATGGTGTATAGACTTTAGTTTACACTTTACCTCGTGACATTACCCCATTGGACAGTTTAAGTGTTAAATAGTTTTCCCATGCAATTGACACTTGACAACAATGCAAGTGTCAAACAACGTCTCTGAAATTAGTGTACAAATAACAAAGTTCAATCGTAAGGACCTTGCTACATGTACTATGGTGTACACTTTAATTTACACTTCTCCACGTGACATTACCCTGTTGGATAGTTTAAATTTCAAACAGTTTTCCCGTACAATTGACACTTGACAACAATGCAAGTGTTAAACAACGTCTCCAAAATCAGTGTACAAATAGCAAAGTTCAATCAGTAAGAACCTTGCTACATGTAAACTATGGTGTACACTTTAGTTTACTCTTTCCCACATGACATTACCCTATTGGTAAGTTTAAATTCCAAATAGTTTTTCCATCCAATTAACAACAATGCAAGTCTCAAACAATGTGTCAAAAATTAGTTTACAAATAGCAAACTTCAATCGGTAAGAACATTGCTACATGTACACTATGGTGTACACTTTAGTTTACACTTTGGCACGTGACATTACCCTATTGGACAGTATAAATTCCAAATAGCTTTCCCATCCAATTGACACTTGGCAACAACGCAAGTGTTAAACAACGTGTCCAATATCAGTGTACAAATAGCAAAGTTCAATCTGTAAGAACTTTGCTACACGTACACCATGGTGCACACGTTAATTTACAATTTGCCCCATGACATTACCCTGTTGGACAAATTAAATTTAAAACTATTTCCCTAACTGATTGACACTTGACAACAAAGAAAGTATCAAACATACAGTATACAAATAGTGAAGTTCAATCGATAAGAACCTTGCTTCGTGTACACTATGGTGTAGACTTTTGTTTACACTTTGTCACGTGATATATCCATGTTGGATAGTTTAGATTTCTAATAGTTTTCCCATCCAATTGAAACTTGACATGAATGCAAGTGTCAAACAACGTGTCAGAAATCAATGTACAAATAGCAAAGTTCAATCGGAAAGAACCTTGCTTCAGGTACACTATGGTGTACACTTTACTATACACTTTCCCGCACGATCTGTCCCTGTTGGACAGTTTTAATTTCAAACAGTTTTTCCATCCAATTGACACTTGACAACTACGCAAGTGTCGAACAACGTGGTCAAAATTAGTGCATAAATAACAAAGTTCAACCGGTAAGAACTTTACTACATGTACACTATGGTGTACACTTTAATTTACACTCTATCACGTGACATTACCCTATTGGACAGTGTAAATTTCAAGCAATTTTCCCATCTAATTGACACTTGACAACAATGCAAGTGTAAAACAACGTGTCAGAAATTAGTGTACAAATAGCAAAGTTCAATCGGTAAGAACCTTGCTTCATGTACACTATGGTGTACACTTTAGTTTACACTTTGCCATGTGACATATCCCTATTAAACAGTTTAAATTTTAAATAGTTTTCCATTCCAATTGACACTTGGCAACAATGTAAGGGTCAAACAACGTGTCAAAAAATGTTGTAAAAATAGCAAAGTTCATTTGGTAGGAACCTTGCGACATGTACACTATGGTGTACATACTTTAGTTTACACTTTGTCTTGTCATTACCTTGTTAAACAGTTTAAATTTCAAATAGTTTTTCCATCCAATCGACACTTGACAACAACGCAAGTGTCAAGCAACGTGTAAAAAATCAGTGTACAAATAACAAATTTCAATTTGAAAGAACCTTGCTTCGTGTACACTATAGTGTACACTTTGCCACGTGACATATGCCTATTGGACAGTTTAAATTTTAAATAGATTTCCCATCCAATTGACACTTGACAACATTGCAGGTGTCGAACAATGTGTCAAAAATTAATGTACAAATAGCAAAGTTTAATCAGTAAGAACCTTGCTACATGTACACTATGGTGTACACTTTGGTTAACACTTTGCCACGTAACATTACCCTGTTGGAAAGTTTAAATTTGAAACAGTTTTCCCATCCAATTGACACTTGACAACAATACAAGTGTCAAACAACGTGTCCAAAATCAGTGTACAAACAGCAGAATTCAATTGGTAAGAAACTTGCTTCAAGTAAACTACAGTGTACACTTTAGTTTACGCTTTACCATGTGACATATCCCCATTAGACAGTTTAAATTTCAAATAGTTTTCCCAATCAATTGACACTTGGCGACAATGCAAGTGTCAAACAATGTGTCCAAAATTCGTGTACAAATAGCAAAGTTCAATCAGTAAGAACCTAGGTACATGTACACTATGGTGTATACTTTAGTCTACACTTTGCCACGTGACATTAACCTATTTAACAGTGTAAATTTCATACAGTTTTTCCATCCAATTGACACGTGACGACAATGCAAGTGTCAAACAATGTGTAAAAAATAAGTGTACAAATAGCAATGTTCAACCGGTAAGAGCCTTACTACATTTAAACTATGGTGTGTAATTTAGTTTACACTTTGTCATGTGAAATTACCCTATTGGGCAGTTTAAATTTCGAACAGTTTTCCCTTCCAATTGACACTTGACAACAATACAAGTGTCAAATAACGTGTCAAAAATCAGTGTACAAATAGCAAAGTTCAATCGGTAAGAACCTTACTACATGTAAACTATGGTGTGCAATTTAGTTTACACTTCGCCACGTGAAATTACCCTATTGGACAGTTTAAATTTCAAATAGTCTTCCCTTCCAATTGACACTTGAAAACAATGCAAGTGTCAAATAATGTGTCAAAAATCAGTGTAGAAATAGCAAAGTTCAATCGGTAAGAACCTCGTGACATGTACACTATGATGTACAATTTACTTTACACTTTGCCATGTGATATTACCCTGTTGGAATTTTTAAATTTCAAATAGTTTTCCCATCCAATTGACACTTGACCACAATGCAAGTTTGAAACAACGTGTCAAAAATTAGTGTGCAAATAGCAAAGTTCAATTGGTAAGAACATCGTGCTACAACTTTAAGGTTGCAAACCCAAGTGCAGGTTGTCGCAAGTAGTAAATCTCGGAAGTCCGAGGTCGAACCACAGGGAATTGGAAGGAAATAAACTATTCTATGAGTAATGAACGGTTGGTGGAAATACGATTGAGACGAACACTAGAGCATCGGGGATTCACTTTGGATAAATGAGTAGAAATTGCACTTGATCTTTAATTTAACTCATATGAAAATCAAATAAGGATTGATCTCATATGGAAGATAAAACATTAACCACAAATATACTAAAAGATAGATCTTGATAATTGTTTGAGAGAATATGTCAAAATAAGTTGTTGGTATGTAGAGATTATCTAAGCATTTATTGTGCCAAAATTGTCAACAATAAATCAAAGTCTTTAACAAACCAAAACCATTTGTAGAACACAAACTTCAACCAAGTAAGAAGATGAACATTGAAGAACAAAATGAAAGATCAAAGACAATACTAAACATTCATCAAAGTTTCACCCCTAGCTCTAGCTAAATGTTTAGAAATACATAGTGAAATGTTACAAAGAAAATGAAGGAAACTAGAATATGATGGAGAGAATTGATGCTTCAAAATCGTGGCCAAGGTCCCCTTTTATAGGCAAAGGAACATCCAAAATTCAAGTAGGCAATGCAACTTGTTTCTGTCCAGCTTCAAGACAGCTGGAACATGCAACTTGATGCCAATTTTCAGATATATTGTACAGAGAATTTGGACTTATGATCAACAGATAAATTATTTCCACTTGAGTTAGATTTCCATTGGTTCAAATATCAGGTTCATTGGATCTATGTAACTCCAGATATGACAAAAACAATAAGTGCTGCTTCACAGGTAAAGCTGTATCCGGCAGGTAACAAGCTGGACTTTGCACGGTAATTATGGCTGCCTTGTGATACGAATTTAACTTCTTCCAAAACATAAAATTTGTAGAAACGTGCCTTATATTTCCAACCCAACTTGAATCACCTCGATCCAATGTCTGCAGCTCAAGTTATGATTATTTTACGGACAGCTGCTTTTTGCTTGAGGCAGTCACTATTTTTGACTTTTCAACATTATTTTCCTCCACTTGCTCCACTTGTAATAAATTGGAAATACATGTGAAATACATCAAATAGATACTCTTTAAAATGTATAATACTCATGCCGACATGTATGTAAATACGTATTTCAATTAATTGCATTTTAAACCATGTATTTATGAAAATTGAATTTACGGCAAGAGAATTGAAATTAGAGACTAACATTAGTGTTTTCAAACAAAGTGAATGTAAAATGTCTTGTAAATGATATATCTTTGAAGCACTTTTAGACACTAATCACATCGCGACATGTACACTATGGTATACACTTTAGTTTACACTTTGCCACGTGACATTACACTATTGGACAGTTTAAATTTTAAACAGTTTTCCTATCCAATTGACACTTGACAGGAATGTAAGTGTTTAACAACGTGTCAAAAATCAGTGTACAAATAGCAAAGTTCAATCGGTAAGAACCTTGCTTCATGCACACTACGGTGTACACTTTAGTTTACACTTTGCCACATGACATTAACCTGTTTAATAGTTTAAATTTCAAATAGTTTTCCCATCCAATTTACACTTGACGATAATACAACTGTCAAACAACATGTCAAAAATCAGTGTACATATAGTAAAGTTCAACCTGTAAGAACCTTACTATATGTAAACTATGGTGTGTAATTTAGTTTACACTTTGCCACGAGAAATTACCCTATTGGACAGTTTAAATTTCGAACAGTTTTTCCTTCCAATTGACACTTGACAACAATGCAAGTGTCAAATAACGTTTTAAAAATCAGTGTACAAAAAGCAAAGTTCAATCGGTAAGAACCACGTGACATGTACACTATGGTGTACAATTTACTTTACACTTTGCCACATGACATTACCCTGTTGGACTGTTTAAATTTCAAACAGTTTTCCCATCCAATTGACACTTGACCACAATGCAAGTTTGAAACGTGTCAAAAATCAGTGTTCAAATAGCAAAGTTCAATTGGTAAGAACATAGCGACTGTACACTATGGTATACACTTTAGTTTACACTTTGCCACGTGACATTACCCTATTGGACAGCTTGAATTTCAAACAGTTTTCCTATCCAATTGACACTTGACAACAATGCAAGTGTCTAATAATGTATCAAAAATTAGCGTACAAATATCAAAGTTGAATCGGTAAGAACCATGCTTCATATATACTATGGTGTGCACTTTAGCTTACACTTTGCCACGTAACATATCCTTGTTGGACCGTTTAAATTTCAAACTGTTTTCCCATCAAATTGACACTTAACAAACATTGCAAGTGTCGAACAATGTGCCAAAAATCAGTGTACAAATTGCAAAGTTCAATCGGTATGAATTTTTTTACACGTACACTACGGTGTACGCTTTAGTTTACACTTTGCCACGTGACATTAACCTATTTAACAGTTTAAATTTCGAATAGTTTTTCCATCCAATTGACACATGATGTCAATGGAAGTGTTAAAGAACATATCAAAAATCAGTGTACAAACAGAAAAGTTCAATTGGTATGAACCTTACTATATGTACATTATGGTATACACACCTTAGTTTACATTTTGCCACGTGACATTACCCTGTTGGACAATTTAAATATCAAATAGTCTTCCCATCCAATTAACACTTGTCAATAATGCAAGTGTCAAACAACGTGTCAAAAGTCAGTGTACAAATAGC
This sequence comes from Olea europaea var. sylvestris, assembly GCF_002742605.1. Lineage (NCBI taxonomy): Eukaryota > Viridiplantae > Streptophyta > Magnoliopsida > Lamiales > Oleaceae > Olea > Olea europaea. The sequence goes on along the minus strand of NW_019243021.1, from coordinate 24,540 downwards.
AAAGTTCAATCGGTAAGAATCTTGCTACGTGTACATTATGGTGTACACTTTAGTTTACACTTTGCCACGTGACATTACCCTGATGGACATTTTAAATTTTAAATAGTTTTTCCATCCAATTGATACTTGACAACAATGTAGGTGTCAAGTAACAAGTTTAAAATCAGTGTATAAATAGCAAAGTTTAATCATTATGAACCTTGCGACATTTATACTATAGTGTATACATTAGTTTACTCTTTGCCACGTGACATTGCCCTATTGGACTGTTTAATTTCAAATAGTTTTCCCTACCAATTGACACTTGACAACAATGTAAGTGTCAAACAACGTGTCAAAAATCAATGCATGTATAGCAAAGTTCAATCGGTAAGAACCTTGCTACATGTACACTATGGTGTACACTTTAGTTTACACTTTGCCATGTGACATTTCCTTGTTGGACATTTTAAATTTCAAATAGCTTGTCCATCCAATTGACACTTGACAACAATGCAAATGTCAAACAACGTGTAAAAAATCAGTGTACAAATAGCAAAGTTCAATCTGTAAGAACTTTGCTATAAGCACACTATGGTGTACACTTTAGTTTACACTTTACCACGTGACATTACTCCATTGGATAGTTTAAATTTCAAACAATTTTCCTGTCCAATTGACACTTGACAACAACACAAGTGTCAAACAACGTGTAGAAAATCAGCGTACAAATAGCAATGTTCAATCCGCAAGAACCTCGCTACATGTACACTATGGTAAACACTTTAGTTTACACTTTTCCACATGACATTACCCCGTTGGACAGTTTAAATTTCAAACAATTTTCCTATCCAATTGACACTTGAGAACAATGTAAGTGTCAGACAACGTGTCGAAAATCAGTGTACAGATAGCAAAGTTCAATCGGTAAGAACCTTGCTACATGTACACTATTGTGTACACATTAGTTTACACTTTGCAATGTGACATTAACCTGTTGGACAGCTTAAATTTCAAACAGTTTTCCCATCCATTAGACACTTGACAAAAATGCAAGTGTCAAACAATGTGTTAAAAATCAGTGTACAAATAGAAAAATTCAATCGGTAAGAACCTTTCGACATATACACTATGGTGTACAATTTAGTTTACAATTTACGACGTGACATTACCCATTTTGACAGTTTAAATTTCAAACAGTTTTCCCATCCGATTGACACTTGACAACAATGCAAGTGTCAAACAACGTGTCAAAAATCAGTGTACAAATAGCAAAGTTCAATTGCTAAGGACTGTGCTACATGTACACTATGGTGTACACTTTAGTTTACATTTTGCCACATGATATTACCCTGTTGGATAGTTTAAACTTCAAACAGTTTTCCCATCTAATTGACACTTAACAACAATGCAAGTTTCAAACAACGTGTCAAAAATCAGTGTACACTTTGCCTCGTGGCATTACCTTGTTGGACAAATTAAATTTCAAACAGTTTTCCCATTGAATTGACACTTAATAACAATGCAAGTGTCAAACAACGTGTCAAGAATTAGTGTACAAATAGGAAAGTTCAATCGGAAAGAACCTTGCTACATGTTCACTATTGTGTACGCTTTAGTTTACACGTTGCCACATGACATTACCCTATTCGACAGTTTAAATTTCAAATAGTTTTCCCATAATATTAGCACTTGGCAACATTGCAAGCGTCAAACAACGTGTCAAAAATTAGTGTACAAATAGTAAAGTTCAATAGGTAAGAACCTCGCGATGTGTACACTATGGTCTGCACTTTAGTTTATACCTTGCCACGTGACATTACCCAATTGGATAGTTTAAATCTCAAACAATTTTCCGATCCAATTGAGACTTGACGAATGCTAGTGTCAAACAACGTGTTAAAAATCAGTGTACAAATTGAAAAGTTCAATCGGTAAGTACCATGCTATATATACACTATGGTGTATATTTTAGTTTACACTTTGCCACATGACATTGCCCTGTTGGACAGTTTAAATTTCAAATAGTTTTACCATCCAATTAACACTTGACGACAATGCAAGTGGCAAACAATGTGTCCAAAACCAATGTACAAATAGCAAAGTTCAATCGGTAAGGACCTTACTTCATGTACACCATGGTGTACACTTTAGTTTACACTTTATCACGTGACATATCCCCGTTGAATTGTTTAAATTTGAAATGGTTTTCTCATCCAATTGACACTTGGCAACAATGCAAGTGTTAAACAACGTACCAAAAATCAGTGTACAAATAGCAAAGTTCAATCGGTAAGAATCTTGCTTCATGTACACTTCAGTTTACACTTTTCCACGTGACATATCACCGTTAGACAGTTTAAATTTCAAACAATTTTTCCATCCAATTGACTCTTTACAATAATGCAAGTGTCAAACAACGTTTCCAAAATCAGTGCACAAATAGCAAAGTTCAACCGGTAAGAACCTTACTACACATACACTATGGGGTACAATTAAATTTACACTTTGTCACATAAAATTACCCTTTTGGACAGCTTAAATTTAAAACAGTTTTTCCTTCCAATTGACACTTGACAAAAATACAAGCGTCAAACGACGTGTCGAAATCAGTGTACAAATAGGAAAGTTTAGTCGATAAGAATCTCGTCACATGTACACTTTGGTGTGCAATTTACTTTATACTTTGCCACGTGACATTACCCTGTTGGATTGTTTAAATTTCGAACAGTTTTCCCATCCAATGGACATTTGACCACAATGCGAGTGTGAAACAACGTGTCAAAAATTAGTGTACATATATTAAAGTTCAATCGGTAAGAACCTCACGACATTTACACTATGGTGTACACTTTAGTTTACACTTTGCCACGTGACATTACCATGTTAGATAGTTTAAATATCAAATAGTTTTCCCATCCAAATGACACTTGACAACAATGCAAGTGTCAACAACGTGTCAAAAATCAGTGTATAAATAGCAAAGTTCAACCGGTAAGAACCTTACTACATGTAAACTATGGTGTGCAATTTAGTTTACACTTTGCCATGTGAAATTACCCTATTGGACAGTTTAAATTTCAAATAGTTTTCCCTTCCAATTGACACTTGACAACAATGCAAGTGTTAAATAATGTGTCAAAAATCAGTGTAGAAATAGCAAAGTTCAATCGGTAAGAACCTCGTGACATGTACACTATGGTGTACAATTTACTTTACACTTTGCCATGTGCTATTACCCTGTTGGACATTTTAAATTTCAAACAGTTTTCCCATCCAATTGACACTTGACCACAGTGCAAGATTGAAACAACGTGTCAAAAATCTGTGTTCAAATAGCAAAGTTCAATTGGTAAGAACATCGCGACATGTACACTATGGTATACACTTTAGTTTACACTTTGCTACGTGACATTACCCTATTGGACAGCTTAAATTTCAAAGAGTTTTCCTATCCAATTGATACTCGACAAAAATGCATGTGTCTAACAATGTGTCAAAAATCAGTGTACAGATAGCAAAGTTCAATCGATAAGAACCTTGCTTCATATACACTATGGTGTACACTTCAGTTTACACTTTGCCATGTGACATATGCTTGTTGGACAGTCTAAATTTCAAATAGTTTTTCCATCGAATTGACACTTAACAACAATACAAGTGTCAAACAACGTTTCTAAAATTAGTGTACAAATAGCAAAGTTAAATCAGTAAGAACCTTATTACATGTACACTATGGTGTACGCTTTAGTTTACACTTTGCTATGTGACATTAACTTGTTTAACAATTTAAATTTGAAGCAATTTTCCCATCCGATTGACACTTGACGACAATGAAAATGTCAAACAACGTGTTAAAAATCAGTGTACAAATAGCAAAGTTCAACCGGTAAGAACCTTACTACATATAAACTTTGGTGTGTAATTTAGTTTGCACTTTGCTACTTGAAATTACTCTATTGGACAGTTTAAATTTCAATTAGTTTTCCCTTCCAATTGACACTTGACAACAATGCAAGTGTTAAATAACTTCTCTAAAATCAGTGTAAAAATAGGAAAGTTCAATTGGTAAGAACAACGTGACATGTACACTATGGTGTACAACTTACTTTACACTTTGCCACGTGACATTACCCTATTGGACCGTTTAAATTTCAAACTGTTTTCCCGTCAAATTGACACTTGACCACAATGCAAGTTTGAAACGTGTCAAAAATCAGTGTTCAAATAGCAAAGTTCAATTGATAGAACATCGCGACATGTAAACTATGGTGTACACTTTAGTTTACACTTTGCCACGTGACATTACCTATTGGATAGCTTGAATTTCAAATAGTTTAACTATCCAATTGACACTTGACAACAATGCAAGTGTCTGACAACGTATGAAAAACCAGTGCACAAATATCAAAGTTCAATCGGTAAGAACCTTGCTTTATATACACTATGGTGTACACTTTAGTTTACACTTCGTCACGTGACATATCCTTGTTGGATTGTTTAAATTTCAAACATTTTTCCCATCAAATTGACACTTAACAACAATGCAAGTGTCAAAAATCAGTGTACAAATAGCAAAGTTCAATCGGTAAAATTTTTTTTTACATGTACACTACAGTGTACGCTTTAGTTTACACTTTGCCACGTGAAATTAACCTGTTTAATAGTTTAAATTTAAAATAGTTTTCCCATCCAATTGACATTTGACGTCAATGCAAATGTTAAAAAATGTGTCAAAAATCAGTGTACAAATAGAAAAGTTCAAACGGTATGAACCTTGCTATATGTACACTATGGTGTACACACCTTAGTTTACACTTTGCCACGTGACATTACCATGTTAGATAGTTTAAATATCAAATAGTTTTCCCATCCAATTGACACTTGAGAACAATGCAAGTATCGAACAACTTGTTAATAATCAGTGTGCAAATAGCAAAGTTCAATCGGTAGGGACCATGCTAAATGTACACTATGGTGTCAACTTTAGTTTACACTTTACCACATGACATTACCATGTTGGACAGTTTAAATTTCAAGCAGTTTTTCTATCTAATTGACACTTGTCAACAATGTAAGTGTCAAACAATGTGTCAAAAATTAGTATGCAAATAGCAAAGTTCGATCGGTAAGAACCTTTCTACGTGTACACTCTGGTGTACACTTTACTTTAAACTTTATCACGTGACATTACCTTGATGGACAGTTTAAATTTTAAACAGTTTTTCCATTGAACTGGCACTTGACAACAATGCAAGTGTTAAAAAATAAGTCAAAAATCAGTGTTCAAATCGCAAAGTTCAATCGTTAAGAACTTTGAGACATTCACACTACGGTGTACACGTTAGTTTACACTTTGCCAAGTAACATTACCCCATTGGACAGTTTAAATTTCAAATAGTTTTCCTATCCAATTGACACTTGACAACATTGCAAGTGTCAAATAACGTGTCAAAAATTCGTGTACAGATAACTAAGTTCAATTGGTAAGAACCTTGCTACGTGTACATTATGATGTACAATTTAGTTTACACTTTGCCACGTGAAATTACCCTGTTGGATAGTTTAAATATCAAACAATTTTCCCATCCAATTGACACTTAACAACAATTCAAGTGTTAAACAACGTGTCCAAAATCATTATACAAATAGCAAAGTTCGATCGGTGAAAACCTTGCTACATGTACACTATGGTGTGCGCACTGTAGTTTAAACTTTGCCATGTGACATTATCCTATTGGACTGTTTAAATTTCAAACAATTTTCTCACCCAATTAACACTTGACAACAATGCAAGTGTCAAACAACGTTTCAAAAATCAATGTACAAATAGCAATGTTCAATCGGTAAAAACCTTGCTACATGTACACTATGGTGTACACTTTAGTTTACACTTTGCCACTTAACATTACCTGTTGGACTCTTTAAATTTCGAATAGTTCTCCCACCCAATTGACACTTGACAACAATTCAAGTGTCAAATAACGTGTAAAAAATCTGTGTACAAATAGCAAAGTTTAATCAGTAAAAACTTTGTTACATGTACACTATGGTGTACACTTTACTTTACACTTTGGCACGTGACATTACCCTGTTGGACAGTTTAAATTTCTAATAATTTTCCCATCTAATTAACACTTGACAACAATGTAAGTGTCAAACAACATGTCAAAAATCAGTGTACAAATAACAAAGTTCAATCGATAAGGACCTTGCGACATTTACACTATGGTGTACACGTTAGTTTACACTTTGCCACGTGACGCTACCCTGTTGGACTGTTTAAATTTCAATCAGTTTTCCCTCCCAATTGACACTTGAGAACAATGCAAGTATCAAACAACGTGTCAAAAATTAGTGTACGAATAGCAAATTTCAATCGGTAAGAACCTTGCTACATGTACACTATGGTGAACACTTTTGTTTACACTTTGCTACTTGACATTACCCTGTTGGACTGTTTAAATTTCAAATAATTTTCCCACCTAATTGACACTTGACAACAATTCAAGTGTTAAACAACGTGCCAAAAATCAGTGTACAAATAATAAAGTTCAGTCGGCAAGAACATTGCTACATGTACACTATGGTGTACAATTTAATTTACACTTTGCCACGTGACATTACCCTGTTGGACAGTTTAAATTTCAAATAGTTTTCCTATCCAATTGACACTCGATAACAATGCAAGTGTCAAACAAGGTGTCGAAAATAAGTGTATTGATAGCAAAGTTCAATTGGTAAGAACCTTGCTATACGTACACTGTGGTGTATACTTTAGTTTACACTTTGCCACGTGACATTACCCTGTTGGATAGCTTAAATTTCAAATAGTTTTCCCGTCGAATAGAAACTTGACAACAACGCAAGTGTCAAAAATCAGTGTACAAATAGCAAAGTTCAAATGGTAAGAACCTTCCGACATATACACTACGGTGTACAATTTAGTTTACACTTTGCCACATGTCATTACCCTTTTAGACAGTTTAAATTTCAAACAGTTTTTCCATCCGATTGACACTTGACAATAATGCAAGTGTCAAACAACGTGTCAAAAATTAGTGTACACTATGCCACGTGACATTATCCTATTGGAAAGTTTAAATTTCAAATAGTGTTCCCATCAAATTTACACTTCACAACAATGCAAGTGTCAAACAACGTGTCAAAAATTAGTGTACACTATGCCACGTGACATTATCCTATTGGAAAGTTTAAATTTCAAATAGTTTTCCCATCCGATTGACACTTGACAATAATGCAAGTGTCAAACAACGTGTCAAAAATTAGTGTACACTATGCCACGTGACATTATCCTATTGGAAAGTTTAAATTTCAAATAGTTTTCCCATCCGATTGACACTTGACAATAATGCAAGTGTCAAACAACGTGTCAAAAATCAGTGTACAAATAGCAAAGTTCAAATGGTAAGAACCTTCCGACATATACACTACGGTGTACAATTTAGTTTACACTTTGCCACATGTCATTACCCTTTTAGACAGTTTAAATTTCAAACAGTTTTTCCATCCGATTGACACTTGACAATAATGCAAGTGTCAAACAACATGCCAAAAGTTAGTGTACAGATAGCAAAGTTCAATCGGTAAGAACCTTGCTACTTGTACACTATGGTGTACACTTTAGTTTACACTTCGCCACGTGACATATCCTGTTGGACAGCTTAAATTTCTAACAGTTTTCCCATCCAATTGACACTTGACAACAATGCAAGTATTAAACAACGTGTCAAAAATCAATGTACAAATAGAAAAGTTCAGTCGGTAAAAACCTTCCTACATATACACTATAGTGTACAATTTAGTTTACACTTTGCCACGTGAAATTAACCTATTGGATAGTTTAAATTTCAAATAGTTTTCCCATCCGATTGACACTTGACAACAATGCAAGTATTAAACAACGTGTCAAAAATCAGTGTACAAATAGCAAAGTTCAATCGCTAAGGACCGTGCTACATGTACACTATGGTGTAAACTTTAGTTTACACTTTGCCACGTGAAATTAACCTATTGGATAGTTTAAATTTCAAATAGTTTTCCCATCGAATAGACACTTAACAACAATGCAAGTGTCAAACAACGTGTCAAAAATCAGTGTACAAATAGTAAAGTTCAATCGATAAGAACCTTCCTACATATACACTATAGTGTACAATTTAGTTTACACTTTGCCACGTGACATTACCCTATTGGACAATTTAAAATTCAAACAGTTTTCCAATCAAATTGACACTTGACAATAATGTAAGTGTCAAACAACGTGTCAAAAATTGGTGTACAAATAGTAAAGTTCAATAGGTAAGAACCTCGCGACATGTACACTATGGTGTACACTTTAGTTTACACTTTGCCACGTGACATTACCCGATTGGACAGTTTAAATTTCAAACAGTTTTTTTGTTCAATTGAGACTTGACAAATGCAAGTGTCAAAAATCAATGTACAAATAGTAATGTTCAATCGGTAGGAACCTTGCTACGTGTACACTATAGTGTACACTTTAGTTAACACTTTGCCACGTGACATTGCCCTGTTAGACATTTTAAAATCCAAACAGGTTTTCCATCCAATTGACACTTGAAAAAATGCAAGTGTAAAACAACGTGTCAAAAATTAGCGTACAAAGAGCAAAGTTCAATCGGTAAGAACCTTGCTATATGTATACTATGGTGTACACTTTCGTTTACACTTTACCATGTGACATTACCTAGTTGGACAGTTTAAAATTCAAACAATTTTTGCATCCAATTGATACTTGACATCAAGGCAAGTGTAAAACAACGTGTCAAAATCACTGTACAAATAGCAAAGTTCAATCGCTAAGAACCATGCTACATGTACACTGTGGTGTACAATTTAGTTTACGCTTCGGCGCGTGACATTACCCTGTTGGACAGTTTAAATTTCAAACAGTTTTCCCATCGAATTGACACTTAACAACATCGCAAGTGTGAAACGTGTCAAAAATCAGTGTGCAGATAGCAAAGTTCAATCGGTAAGAACCTTCCTACATATACACTATGGTGTACAATTTAGTTTACACTTTGCCACGTGATATTACCCTATTGGACAGTTTAAATTTCAAATAGTTTTCCCATTCGATTGACACTTGACAACAATGCAAGTGTAAAACAACGTGTCAAAAATCAGTATACAAATTGCAAAGTTTAATAGGCAAGAACCTTGCAGCTTGTACACCATGGTGTACACTTTAGGTCACACTTTGCATCCTGACATTACCCCGTTGGACAATTTAAATTTCAAATAGTTTTTCCATCCAATTGAGACTTGACAACTGCAAGTGTTAAACAACGTGTCAAAAATAAGTGTACAAATAGCATAGTTCAATCGGTAAGAACCTTAGTTCTTGTATACTATATTGTACACTTTGGTTTACACTTTGTCACGTGACATATTGCTATTGGAAAGTTTAAATTTCATACATTTTTTCCATCAAATTGACACTTGACAACAGTGCAAGTGTCAAAGGCCGTGTCCAAAATCAGTGTACAAAAAGCAATGTTCAATCGGTAAGAACCTTGCAATATTTACACTATGGTTTACACATTAGTTTACACTTTGCCGCATGACATTACCCCTATTGGACAGTTTTAATTTCAAGCAGTTTTCCCACCTAGTTGACACTTGACAACAATGCAAGTGTCGAAAAATGTAACAAAAATCAGTGTGCAAACAGCAAAGTTCAATCGGTTAGAACGTTGCTACAAGTACACTATGGTGTACACTTTAGTTTACACCTTATCGTATGACATTACCTTGATGGACAGTTTAAATTTTAAACAGTTTTCCATCCAATTGACACTTGACAAAAATGCAAATGTCAAACAACGAGTCAAAATCCTGTGTACAAATAGCAAAGTTCAACTGGAAAGGACCTTGCGACATTTACACCATGGTGGACACGTCAGTTTACACTTTGCCACGTGACATTACCCTCTTGGACTGCTGAAATTTTAAACAATTTTCCCACCCAATTGACACATGACAACAATGTAAGTGTCAAACAACGTGTTAAAAATCAGTGTACAAATAACAAAGTTCAATCGGTAAGAACCTTGCTACATGTACACTATGGTGTACAATTTAGTTTACACTTTGCCATGTGACATTACTCTATTGGACAATTTAAATTTCAAATAGTTTTCCCATCCAATTGACACTTGACAACAATGCAAGTGTCAAACAAAGTGTCTAAAATTAGTATACAAATAGCAAAGTTCAATCAGTAAGAACCTTGTTACATGTACACTGCGGTGTACACTTTAGTTTACACTTTGCCACGTGGCATTACCCTATTGGAAAATTTAAATTTCAAACAGTTTTCCCATCTAATTGACATTTGACAAAAATGCAAGTGTCAAACAATGTGTCAAAAATTAGTGTACAAATAGCAAAGTTCAATCGGCAAGAACCTCACGACATTTACACTATGGTGTACACTTTAGTTTACACTTCGCCACGTGACATTTCCTCATTGGACAGTTTAAATTTCAAATAATTTTCCCGTCCAATTGAGACTTGACAAATGCAAGTGTCAAACAACGTGCCAAAAATCAGTGTACAAATTGCAAAGTTCAATCGGTAAGAACCTCGCTTCATGTACACTATGGTGTACACTTTAGTTTACACTTTGCCACGTGACATTACCTTATAGGACAGTTTAAATTTCTAACAGTTTTCCCATCCAATTGATACCTGACAAATGCAAGGGTAAAACAATGTGTTAAAAATCAGTGTACAAACAGCAAAGTTCAATCGGTAAGAACCTTGCTATATGTACACTATGGTGTACACTTTAGTTTACACTTTGCCACGTGACATTTCCCAGATCGACTGTTTAAAATTCAAACAGTTTTCCCATTCTATTGACACTTTAAAACAATGCAAGTGTCAAACAACGTGTCAAAAATCAGTATACAAACATCAAAGTTCAATCAGTAAGAACCTTACTACATGTACACTATGCTGTAAAATTTAGTTTACACTTTGCCATGTGACATTACCCGATTGGACAGTTTAAATTTCAAATAATTTTCCCATCCAATTGATACCTGACAAATGCAAGGGTAAAACAATGTGTTAAAAATCAGTGTACAAAAAGGAAAGTTCAATCGGTAAGAACCTTGCTATATGTACACTATGGTGTACACTTTAGTTTACACTTTGCCATGTGACATTACCCGATTGGACAGTTTAAATTTCAAATAATTTTCCCATCCAATTGATACCTGACAAATGCAAGGGTAAAACAATGTGTTAAAAATCAGTGTACAAAAAGGAAAGTTCAATCGGTAAGAACCTTGCTATATGTACACTATGGTGTACACTTTAGTTTACACTTTGCCATGTGACATTACCCGATTGGACAGTTTAAATTTCAAATAATTTTCCCATCCAATTGATACCTGACAAATGCAAGGGTAAAACAATGTGTTAAAAATCAGTGTACAAAAAGGAAAGTTCAATCGGTAAGAACCTTGCTATATGTACACTATGGTGTACACTTTAGTTTACACTTTGCCATGTGACATTACCCGATTGGACAGTTTAAATTTCAAATAATTTTCCCATCCAATTGATACCTGACAAATGCAAGGGTAAAACAATGTGTTAAAAATCAGTGTACAAAAAGGAAAGTTCAATCGGTAAGAACCTTGCTATATGTACACTATGGTGTACACTTTAGTTTACACTTTGCCATGTGACATTACCCGATTGGACAGTTTAAATTTCAAATAATTTTCCCATCCAATTGATACCTGACAAATGCAAGGGTAAAACAATGTGTTAAAAATCAGTGTACAAAAAGGAAAGTTCAATCGGTAAGAACCTTGCTATATGTACACTATGGTGTACACTTTAGTTTACACTTTGCCATGTGACATTACCCGATTGGACAGTTTAAATTTCAAACAATTTTCCCCCCTAATTGACACTTGACAACAATGTAAGTGTCAAACAACGTGTCCAAAATCAGTGTACAAATAGCGAAGTTCAATCAGTAAGAACCTTACTACATGTACACTATGCTGTAAAATTTAGTTTACACTTTGCCACATGACATTACCCTATTGGACAGTTTAAATTTCAAACAGTTTTGCCATCCAATTGACATTTGACAATAATGCAAGTGCCAATCAACGTGTCAAAAATAAGTGTACAAATAGCGAAGTTCAATCGACAAGAACCTCGCAACATGTACACTATGGTGTAAAATTTAGTTTACAATTTGCCACATGACATTACCCTATTGGACAGTTTATAATTAAAAAATTTTTCCCATCCAATTGAGACTTGACAAATGCAAGTGTCAAACATAGTGTCAAAAATCAGTGTACAAATTGCAAAGTTCAATCGGTAAGAACCTTGCTTCATGTACACTATGGCGTACACTTTAGTTTACACTTTGCCACGTTACATATCCTTATTGGACAGTTTAAATTTCAAATAGTTTTATCATCCAATTGACACGTGACAACAATACAAGTGTCAAACAATGTGTCAAAAATTAGTGTACAAATAGCAAAGTTCAATCCGTAAGGACCTTGCTACATGTACAATATGGTGTGCACTTAAGTTTACACTTTGCCACGTGACGTTAAATAGTTGGACCGTTCAAATTTTAAACAATTTTTCTATCGTATTGACATTTACAACAATGCAAGTGTCAGAGAACGTGTCAAAAATCAATGTATAAATAGCAAAGCTCAATTGGTAAGACTGTTACGACATGTACACTATGGTGTACACTTTAGTTTACACTTTGCCACGTGACATTACCTTGCTTGACAGCCTAAATTTCAAATAGTTTTCCCAACAATTTGAAAGTTGACAACAATGCTAGTGTCAAACAACGTGTTAAAAATTAGTGTACAAATAGCAATATTCAATCGATAAGGACCTTGCTTTATGTACAACTACAGTGTACACTTTAGATTATACTTTGCCACATGACATATCCCTGTAGGATAGTTTAAATTTCAATCCGCTTTTCCATCTAGTTGACACTTACCAAGAATGCAAGTGTCAAACTACATGTCAAAAATCAGTGCACAAATATCAAAGTTCAATCGATAAGGACCTTGCTACATATACACTATGGTGTACACTTTAGTTTACAATTTACCGTGTGACATTACACAGTTGGACAGTTTAAATTTCAAAATATTTTCCCATTGTATTAGCAGTTGACAACAATGCAAGTGTCAAACAACGTGTCAAAAATCAGTGTGCAAATAGCAAAGTTCAATCGGTAAGGACCTTGCTACATTTACACTAAGGCGTACACTTTGCCACATGGCATTACCCTATTGGACAATATAAATTTCAAACAGTTTTTCCATCCGATTGACACTTAACAACAATGCAAGTGTAAAACAAAGTGTAAATAATCAGTGTACAAACTGCAAAGTTCAATAGGCAAGAACCTCGCGACTTGTATACTATGGTTTACACTTTAGGTTACACTTTGCCTCATGACAATTACCCTGTTGGACAGTTGAAATTTTCAACAGTTTTCCCATCCAATTGAGCCTTGACAAATGCAAGTGTCAAACTACGTGTCAAAAATCAGTGTACAAATAGAAAAGTTCAATCGGTAAGAACCTTGCTAAATTTATACTATGGTTTACACTTTGCCACGTGACATTACCCTGTTGGACAATTTAAATTTGAAATAGTTTTTCCAACCAATTGACACTTGACAACAATGCAAGTGTCAAACTACGTGTCAAAAATTAGTGCACAAATAGCAAAGTTCAATCGGTAAGGACCGTGCTACATGTACACTATGGTGTACACTTTAGTTTACACTTTTCCACGTGACATTACCCTATTGGACAGTTTAAATTTCAAATAGTTTTCCCATCCAATTGACAGTTGACAATAATGCAAGTGTCAAACAACGTGTCAAAAATCAGTACACAAGTGGCAAAGTTCAATCGACAAGAACCTTGCGACATGTATACTGTGGTGTACACTTTAATATACACTTTGCCACGTGATATTACCCTATTGGACAACTTAAATTGCAAACAGTTTTCCCATCTAATTGATACTTGACAACAATGCAAGTGTCAAAAAACGTGTCAAAAATAAGTGTGCAAATAGGAAAGTTCAATCGGTAAGAACCTTGTTACATGTACACCATGGTGTACACACTTTAGTTTACACTTTTCCAAGTCACATTAACTTTTTGGACAGTATAAATTTCAAATAGTTTTCCCATCCAATTGACACTTAACAACAATACAAGCGTCAAACAACGTGTCAACAATCGATGTACAAATAGTAAAGTTCAATCGGTATGAATTCTGCTACGTGTACACCTTTGTTTACACTTTCCCACGTGACATTACGCTATTGGACAGTTTAAATTTCAAATAGTTTTCCTATCCAATTGACACTTGACAACAATGCAAGGGTCGAACAACGTGTTAAAAATCAATGTACAAATAGCAAAGTTCAATCGGTAAGAACCTTGCGACATGTACACAATGGTGTACTCACTTTAGTTTACCCTTTACCACGTGACATTACCCTCTTGGACAGTTTAAATTTCCAAAGGTTTTCCCATCCAATTGACACTTGACAACAATGTAAGTGTCGAACAACGTGTCCAGAATCAGTGTACAAATAGCAAAGCTCAATCGGTAAGGACCTTGCTACATGTACACTATGGTGTACACTTTAATTTAAACCTTGCCACGTGACACTACCTTGTTGGACAGTTTAAATTTCAAACGGTTTTCCCTTCTAATTAACACTTGGCAACAATGCAAGTGTCAAACAACGTGTCAAAAATTAGTGTACAAATAGCAAAGTTCAATCGGTAAGAACCTTGCGACATGTAGACTATGGCGTACACTTTAGTTTACACTTTACCACATGACACTACCCTACTGGACAGTTCATATTTCAAACAAGTTTCCCATCTAATTCACACTTGACAACAGTGCAAGAGTAAAAAACAAGTCAAAAATCAGTGTACAAATAACAAAGTTCAGCCGATAAGAACCTTGCTACATGTACACTATGGTGTACTCAGTTTAGTTGACACTTTACCACGTGACATTACCCTCTTGGACAGTTTCAATTTCCAAATGTTTTCCCATCCAATTGACACTTGACAACAATGCAAGTGTCGAACAACGTGTCAAAAATCAGTATACAAATACCAAAGTTCAATCGGTAAGAACCTTGCGACAGGCACACTATGGTGTGCACTTTAGTTTACACTTTACCACGTGTCATCACCCTGTTGGACTCTTTAAATTTCAAACAGTTTTCCCATCCAATTGACACTTGACAACAATACAAGTGTCGAACAACGTATCAAAAATCAGTGTACAAATAGCAAAGTTCAATCGATAAGAACCTTGCTACATGTACACAATGGTGTACACTTTAGTTCACACTTTGCCACATCACATTACTCTACTGGATAGTTAAAATTTCATACAGTTTTCCAATCCAATTGACACTTGACAGCACAGCAAGTTTCAAACAACGTGTCAAAATTTAGTGGACAAATAGCAAAGTTCGGTCGGTAAGAACCTTGAGACATGTACACTATGGTGTACACTTTAGTTTACAATTAGTCGCATGACACTACCCTACTGGACAGTTTAAATTTCAAACAATTTTCTGATCTAATTGCCACTTGACAACATCACAAGTGTCAAACAATGTGTCAAAAATCAGTGTACAAATAGCAAGGTTCAATCGGTAAGAACCTTACTACATGTACACTATGGTGTACACTTTGGTTTACACTTTGCCATGTAACATTACCCTGTTGGATAGTTTAACCCATCTAATTGACACTTGACAACAATGCAAGTGTCAAACGACGTTTCAAAAATTAGTGCATAAATAGCAAAATTTAATTGGTAAGAACTTTGCCACATGTACACTATGGCGAACTCATTAGTTTACACTTTGCCTAGTGTCATTACCCTATTGGACAGTTTAAATTTCAAACAGCTTTCCCATCCAATTGACACTTGAAAACAATCCATGAATCGAATAATGTGTTAAAAATCACAACACAAATAGCAAAGTTCAATCGGTAAGAACATTGCTACATGTACACTATGGTGTACACTTTAGTTTACACTTTGCCCTGTGACATTACTCTATTGGACAGTTCAATTTTCAAAGAGTTTTTCCATCCAATAGACACTTGGTGACAATACAAGTGTTAAACAACATGTCGAAAATCATTGTACAAATAGTAAAGTTCAATTGGTAATGACCTTGCTTAATGTACACTATGGGGTACACTTTAGTTTACTCTTAGCCACGTGACATTACCCTATTGGACAGTTTAAATTTTAAACAATTTTCCCATCCAATTGACACTTGAAAACAATGCAAGTGTCAAACAACGTGACAAAAATCAGAGTACAAATAGTAAAGTTCAATCAGTAAGAACCTTGCTACATGGACAATATTGTACACTTTAATTTACACTTTGCCACATGACATTACCCTGTTTAACAGTTTAAATTTCCAACAATTTACCCATCCAATTGACACTTGAAAACAATACAAGTGTCAAACATGTCAAAAATTAGTGTACAAATATCAAAGTTTAATCTGTAAGAACCTTGTGACATGTACACTATGGTGTACACCTTAGTTTACACTTTGCCAGGTGTCATTACCCTGTTGGACAGTTTAAATTTCAAACAGGTTTCCCATCCAATTGACACTTGGCAACAATGGAAGTGTGACACAACATGTCAAAAATTAATGTACAAATAGCAAAGTTTAATCTGTAAGAACCTTACTACATGTACACTATGGTGTACACTTTAGTTTACACATTGCCCTGTGACATTACTCTATTGGACAGTTTAAATTTCAAATAGTTTTTCGATCCAACTGACACTTGCTAACAATACCAGTGTCAAACAACATGTCGAAAATAAGTGTACAAATAGCAAAGTTCAATCGGTAAGAACCTTGCTATATGTACACTATGGTTTACAGCTTAATTTACTCTTTCCCACGTGACATTACTTTTTTGGACAGTGTAAATTCTAAATAGTTTTTCCATGCAATTGACACTTGACAAAAATGCAAGTGTCAAACAACGTGATAAAAATCAGAGTACAAATAGCAAAGTTCAATCGGTAAGGACCTTGCCACACGTACACTATGGTGTACACTTTAGTTCACACTTTGCCACGCGTCATTGCCCTATTGGACAGTTTAAATTTCGAATAGTTTTCCCATCCAATTGATACTTGACAACAATGCAAGTGTCAAACAACGTGTAAAAAATTAGTGCACAAGGAGCAAAGTTGAATCGGCAAGAACCTTGCGACATGTACACTGTGGTGTACACTTTAATTTACACTTTTCCACGTGACATTACCGTCCTGGACAGTTTAAATTTCAAATAGTTTTCCCATCCAATTGATACTTGACAACAATGCAAGTGTCAAACAACGTGTCAAAAATTAGTGTACAAGTAGCAAAGTTCGGTCGGTAAGAACCATGCGACATGTACACTTTGGTGTACACTTTAGTTTACACTTTGCCACATGACACAACCCTATTGGACAGTTTAAATTTCGAATAGTTTTCCCATCCAATTGATACTTGACAACAATGCAAGTGTCAAACAACGTGTCAAAAATTAGTGTACAAGTAGCAAAGTTCGGTCGGTAAGAACCATGCGACATGTACACTTTGGTGTACACTTTAGTTTACACTTTGCCACATGACACAACCCTATTGGACAGTTTAAATTTCGAATAGTTTTCCCATCCAATTGATACTTGACAACAATGCAAGTGTCAAACAACGTGTCAAAAATTAGTGTACAAGTAGCAAAGTTCGGTCGGTAAGAACCATGCGACATGTACACTTTGGTGTACACTTTAGTTTACACTTTGCCACATGACACAACCCTATTGGACAGTTTAAATTTCGAATAGTTTTCCCATCCAATTGATACTTGACAACAATGCAAGTGTCAAACAACGTGTCAAAAATTAGTGTACAAGTAGCAAAGTTCGGTCGGTAAGAACCATGCGACATGTACACTTTGGTGTACACTTTAGTTTACACTTTGCCACATGACACAACCCTATTGGACAGTTTAAATTTCGAATAGTTTTCCCATCCAATTGATACTTGACAACAATGCAAGTGTCAAACAACGTGTCAAAAATTAGTGTACAAGTAGCAAAGTTCGGTCGGTAAGAACCATGCGACATGTACACTTTGGTGTACACTTTAGTTTACACTTTGCCACATGACACAACCCTATTGGACAGTTTAAATTTCGAATAGTTTTCCCATCCAATTGATACTTGACAACAATGCAAGTTTCAAACAACGTGTCAAAAATTAGTGTACAAGTAGCAAAGTTCGGTCGGTAAGAACCATGCGACATGTACACTTTGGTGTACACTTTAGTTTACACTTAGCCACGTTGCACGACCCTACTGGATAGTTTAAATTTCAAACAGCTTTCCCATGTAATTGCCACTTGACAACAATGCAAGTTTCAAACAATGTGTCAAAATTCAGTGTACAAATAGCAAGGTTCAATCGATAAGAACCTTGCTACATGTACACTATGGCGTACACTTTGGTTTACACTTTTCCATGTAACATTACCCTGTTGGACAGTTTAAATTTCAAACAGTTTTCCCATCTAATTGACACCTGATAACATTGCAAGTGTTAAACAACGTATCAAAAATCAGTGTACTGCTAGCAAAGTTCAATCGGTAAAAACCTGCCACATGTACACTATGCGGAACTCTTTAGTTTACACTTTGCCTAGTGTCATTACCCAGTTGGATTGTTTAAATTTCAAATAGTTTTTCCATCCAATTGACACTTGAAAAGAATGCAAGTGTCGAACAACGTGTTAAAAATCACTGTACAAATAGCAAAGTTCAATCGGTAAGAACCTTACTACATGTGCACTATGGTGTACACTTTAGTTTACACTTTGCCCCTTGACATTACTCAATTGGACTGTCCAAATTTCAAATAGTTTTTCCATCCAATTGACACTTGGTAACAACACAAGTGTCAAACAGCATGTCAAAAATCATTGTACAAATAGTAAAGTTCAATCGGTAATGACCTTGCTTAATGTCCACTATGGGGTACACTTTAGTTTAGTCTTAGCCACATGACATTACCCTGTTGGACAGTTTAAATTTTAAACAATTTTTCCATCCAATTGACACTTGAAAACAATGCAAGTGTCAAACAACGTGACAAAAATCAGAGTACAAATAGCAAAGTTCAATCGGCAAGAACCCTGCTACATGTACACTATGGTACACTTTAATTTACACTTTGCCACATGACATTACCTTGTTGGACAGTTTAAATTTCTAATGGTTTACCCATCCAATTGACACTTGACAACAATACAAGTGTCAAACGTGTCAAAAATTAGTGTACAAATAGCAAAGTTTAATCGGTAAGAACCTAGCGACATGTACACTATGGTGTATACCTTTGTTTACACTTTGCCACGTGACACTACCCTATTTGACATTTTAAATTTCAAACAGTTTTCCGATCTAATTGATACTTGACAACAATGCAAGTGTCAAATAACGGGTCAAAAATCAGTGTACAAACAGTAAAGTTCAATCGGTAAGAACCTTGCTACATGTATACTATGGTGTACACTTTAGTTTACACTTTGCCACGTGACATTGCCCTATTGGATAGTTTAAATATCTAACAGTAGTCCCATCCAATTGACACTTGACAACAATGCAAGTGTCAAACAACGTGTCAAAAATTAGTGCACAAATAGTGAAGTTCAGACAGTAAGAACCTTCCCACATGTGCACTATGGTGTACACTTTAATTTACACTTTGCGATGTGACATTACCCTGTTGGACAGCTTAAATTTCAAATAGTTTTCCCATCCAATTGATACTTGACAACAATGCAAGTGTCAAACAACATGTCAAAAATAAGTGTACAAATAGGAAAGTTCAATCGATAAGAACCGTGCTACATGTACACCACGGTGTACACACTTTAGTTTACACTTTTCCACATGACATTAACTTGTTGGATAGTTTAAATTTCAAACAGTTTTCTCATCCAATTGAAACTTGATAACAATGCAAGAGTCAAACGTGTCAAAAATTAATGTACAAACAGTAAAGTTCAATCGGTATGAACCCTACTAAATGTACACTTTAGTTTACACTTTACCACGTGACATTACACTGTTGGACAGTTTAATTTTCAAACAGTTTTTCTATCCAATTGACACTTGACAGTACTGCAAGTGTCAAACAACATGTCAAGAATCAGTGTACAAATAGGAAAGTTCAATCGGTAAGGACCTTGCTACATGTATACTATGGTATGTACATTAGTTTACACTTTGCCATGTGACACTACCCCGTTAAATAATTTTAATTTCAAACAGTTTTCTCATCCAATTGACACTTGGCAACATTACAAGTGTCAAACAACGTGTCAAAAGTCAGTGTGCAAATAGCAAAGTTCAATCGGTAAAAACCTTGCTACATGTACATTATGGTGTACACTATAGTTTACACTTTGCCATGTGACATTACCCTGTTGGACAGCTTAAATTTCAAACAGTTTTCCCATCCAATTGAGACTTGATAACAACGCAAGTGTCAACAGCTTAAATTTCAAACAGTTTTCCCATCCAATTGAGACTTGATAACAACGCAAGTGTCAAATAACGCGTCAAAAATCAGTGTACAAATTACAAAGATAAATCGGTAAGAACCTAGCTACATGTACACCATGGTGCACACACTTTAGTTTACACTTTTTCATGTGAAATTACCCCACCTGGTAGTTTAAATTTCAAACAGTTTTGTCATCCAATTGACACTTGACAACATTGCAAGGGTCAAACAACGTGTCAAAAATCTGTGTACAAAAATAGCAAAGTTCAATCGATAAGAACCATGCGACATGTACACTATGGTGCACACTTTAGCTTACACTTGCCACGTGGCATTACCCCATTGGACATTTTCAATTTCAAACAATTTTCCCATCCAATTGAGACTTGACAACAATGCAAGTGTGACGCCCCGAACTTAAGCTTCGAGGGTCACATACTATACATAATAACTTCAGTCTTTGGTACATGTAAATACTCTTAAATAGAAGTATTACATGTTAAGAACTTAATTTCAACTTGGTAAAAATAATTCTTAAAAAATATTGATCGCCGATGAAAGTGCACGTCAACAAGAAATTATACTTTACATATACGGCCTCGACACTATTAAGATTAGTTGAGGCAGCAAGTTCGACAATTTTTATAAAATTCATCCCAACTCCGTTTTATATAAAATTTGTGGCATTAGAAAGATAATTTCAAGGAGTTTTCTAGGTTAAAACATGAAAATTTTCGAAGGTCATATGATATAGACGTTTTACTGAAAACAGTGAAGTATTACACAGGAAATCCAGATTGACCCATTGACGTTAAAACCTTGATAACTCAGGGAATAGATATCCAAATTGAGTGATTCCTTCGGCCATATTTAGAAAACTCAAAGGGGAAAACAGATATATTTTTAGAATCTCAAATGGACGTTTATAGAGTTAGAAACATCATTTTGAAATTGACTCCAGAAACTGTCTCGTTTCTGCCTTTTGTCTCTTGTAAGGAAAATAAACTACAAAAAAATGTCTCTTAACATAACATGAAAGATATAATTACAAAATTTACTATTAATACCATATTTCATCATGTCATGTACATATTTTTACATAATACCATAAGAAAATAGATGGAAAAACTGTCATCGAATAAAACACACAAAAGAAAACTTTCGGTACAAAACTTCGTTGTCCTTAATCCATCATCGCTTAAGCCAACTAACTTCCATCAATCCAAACGATCATGGATCTGAAAATTTAGCATAACATACTATGAGTATAAGAAATACTCAGTAAGATACCATGCTTGAACTTTTATCATGATAATACTACACAAAAGAATACAATCAAACCCATACTTGCATATTCCGGCTTGCCGGTGCCCTTCGGACTTGTCCTAAGGCATAAATAGATATCTAACTT
>NW_019243021.1:0-871 GCF_002742605.1 Olea europaea var. sylvestris | reverse complement strand
TTTATCAACCGCTCGACTAGTTTCTTCAATTATTTCGGGTCCTAGAACTCTTCGTTCACCTACTTCATCCCAATAAAGGGGAGCTCTACATCTTCTGCCATAAAGGGCTTCGTAAGGTGCCATCTTTATTGTAGCTTGGTAGCTATTATTATAGGCAAACTCTACCAGTGGCACATAGTTTTCCCAACTGCCCCCTAAATTGAGGACGCTTTAACTTGGTTCCCATAGCTTCTTGCAAACTTTTCCAAAATTTTGAGGTAAATTTGGATCTCTATCCGATACAATTGAGGTTGGGATACCATGCAAACGGATGACCTTTTTGATGTATAATCGTGCGTATTGATCCATCCTACAATTCATTCTTACATGTAGAAAATGAGCTGACTTTGTTAACCGGTCTACTATAACCCACATAGCATCATTTTCCCTAGCTGATTTTGGAAAACCCATAACAAAATCCATAGTTATATGCTCCCATTTCCATTGTGGAATTGTTAATGGTTCCAACAATCCAGATGGCCTTTGATGTTCAGCTTTCACTTGCTGACAAGTCATGCATCTCTTGACAAAAAGACCTATGCATCGTTTCATATTTCTCCACCAAAACATGCTCCTTAGATCACGATACATTTTTGTACCTCCTGGATGGGCAGTATATGGGGTTAAGTGTGCTTCTTCAAGAATTTCTTTCCTCGGTCCCTCATCTTTCGGCACACATAACCTTCCTTTAAAGAGTAAGGCTTTATCACTACCTAATTCAAAATCTTTTCGCTTGTTAGTACCAACTCCGGATTTGATCTTTTGCAGGAAAGGGTCACTATCCTGTGCTACTCTTATTCGATCTCGAAGTGTTGGTCGAATCGTTAGAGCC
>NW_019243020.1:0-1616 GCF_002742605.1 Olea europaea var. sylvestris | reverse complement strand
TCTAGCAACGATACGATGTTCATGTTTGGCTCCACCAAAATTAATTTTCAGGAAAAAATATATTTTAAAAAAGTGATTTTTTTTTAAGAATGTGTGAATAAAATGAAGAAAAAGTTTTGAATTTACAATAATATTATTTTATTGAAAAATACATGATTAAAAAAAAGGAAAACTACATTAAAATTAAAATGGAGCCCATGAACGATATCTTTTGTTAGAAGTTCCCATTTATTGAATGAAAAAATTGAGCATTCTCTCAATCGTCAAACTTTCTATATAAAGTCAAGGGAATTTTGCTACTTGAGGTCCCCAGCTTTCATTAAGCCCCTTTTTGGTATTGATTTAAATCGAATTTTAATGTAAGTCAAAATTAAATAATCAACACTAACAACATGTTTTATGGATCCCACAACTTTTCAATCAAATATTTCAAAAATTTCAATCAAAATCTACTAAAAATCTAATTTTAACCCCCACAAAACAGGGGCTAAATTGTAGCAAATACTTCCCGAACCTTTCATTAATGTGCAGTACAAGAATTTTTGGACTGAACTACCAATCATAGATTTTTGGACGGATGAAAGTGTGTCTTTTCATACTTTCATACTTTCGTTGCCTCGCAAATATCTATGATAATTAGCAATGAAAATCCACTAACTTTTCAACTTTGTTGGGAAGCCATGACAATGACTATACATATGTTACCCACAAGCAAAGTACAAAAAGTTGATGTTTTTGTGAGTAGGGTCTAACATAAATGGACTTCAAACATCATGACATGGTACCACACTTAGCCAACATCCCATGTGACAAATCCACCAACCCACTCAAATTCCAAGTGATTATTTCAGTCTTAGCACAATAATTAGTCTTTATTCTTACTATTCTCATGACATATTTTAGTGAAAAAAAATGCTTAGTTCAGAAGTCAAAACATAGTCAACAGTACTTTGAGTCAATTGTCATGGTCAATATTTCTTATTAATGATTAGGGCAACAAAGTGCTTTGTTTCACCTCTATTTTTGCCTAAAGAAAAGTTTGGTAGAGAACTTCATAGGAAATTGGAGAATGGCAACGTATTTTTATTTGATTAACTTGACATGAAACAATGTTAGTAAAACAAAAATTAATGTTTCGAATTTCATTTTCTCTCTCTTCATTCAACTTGTTAAAAGTGAAAATGGAAGATTCAAAAGACATTTTTATTCGGTTACTATCAAACAGTGTCAAATGCTTTGATTGACTACGATGATCCTTCCACTCAACATTGTCAAATCACTAAGATCAACTTTCGTCCTTGTTCAACGAATGAATATTGCGGTGAAACTCCCTTCTACCTTCGCACTCGATGGTCAATTTGCCCTTCCTACATTTTATATTAAACCCCTAAAGATTTTTAATATCAAGCTAACTTCTTTTGAGTTGAAGCCAAAGCACCTAGCCACACTATCCAGTTTTTTGGGAAATCATGAACTTTCACTAAATAAGATTATATTATCTGAATTACAATTATCAAGAAATGTAAAATAAGCTGTCGATTCACTAATCAAAACACAACCTACATTGCTTTGACTTGAATGTTCAAAATGCGTCACGATCTCATATAATAATTTAT
>NW_019243019.1:0-1616 GCF_002742605.1 Olea europaea var. sylvestris | reverse complement strand
AGCCCATTCCGACTCCGTCGCGAAAGATGACGAAAGTGCCCCCGGCGAGATTTTTGTTTCCGATCAAACTGTCAAATTTGAGCACATTCCGACACCGTCGCGAAAAATGACGAAATTGCCCCCGGCGCGATTTTTAATCCCGATCAACCTGTCAAATATGAGCCCATTCCGATTCCGTCACGAAAAATGACGAAATTGCCCCGGCGCAATTTTTATTTCCGATCAACCTGTCAAATTTTAGCCCATTCCAACACCGTCGCGAAAAATGACGAAATTGCCCCCGCTAAATTTTTGTCTCCGATCAACCTATCAAATTTGAGCCCATTCCGACTCCGTTGCGAAAAATGACTAAATCGCCCCCGGATCGATTTCTGTTTCCGTTCAACCTGTCAAATTTGAGCCCATTCCGACTCCGTCACGAAAAATGATGAAATTGCCCCGGGCCAAATTTTTATTTCCGATCAACCTGTCAAATTTGAGCCCATTCCAACACAGTCACGAAAAATGACAAAATTGCCCCCGGCGAGATTTTCGTTCCCGATCAACCTGCCAAATTTAAGCCCATTCCGACTCCGTCGCGAAAAATGACGAAATTTCACCCGGATCGATTTTTGTTTCCGATCAATCTGTCAAATTTGAGCCAATTCCGACACCGTCGCGAAAAATGACGAAATTGCCCCTGGCGCGTTTTTTGAACCCGATCAACCTATCAAATTTGAGCCCATTCCGGCTCCGTCGTGAAAAATGATGAAATTCCCCCTGGATCGATTTTTGTTTCCGATCAACCTGTCAAATTTGTGCCCATTCCGACACCGTCGCGAAAAATGACGAAATTGCCCCAGGCGCGATTTTTGTTTCCGATCAACCTGTCAAATTTGAGCCCATTCCGACACCGTCGTGAAAAATGACAAAATAGCCCCTGGCACGATTTTTGATCCCGATCAACCTGTCAAATTTGAGCCCATTCCGGCTCCGTCGTGAAAAATGACGAAATTGCCCCAGGCGCGATTTTTGTTTCCGATCAACCTGTCAAATTTGAGCCCATTCCGACACCGTCGCGAAAAATGACGAAATTGCCCCCGGCGCGATTTTTGTTTCCGATCAACCTGTCAAATTTTAGCCCATTCCAACACCGTCGCGAAAAATGACGAAATTGCCCCCGGATAAATTTTTGTTTCCGATCAACCTATGAAATTTGAGCCCATTCTGACACCATCGCGAAAAATGACGAAATTGCCCCTGGCGAGATTTTTGTTCCCGATCAACCAGTCAAATTTGAGTCCATTCCGACTCCATCGTGAAAAATGATGAAATTCCCCCTGGATTGATTTTTGTTTCCAATCAACCTGTCAAATTTGAGCCCATTCCGACTCGATCGCGAAAAATGACGAAATTGCCCCGGCGAGATTTTTGTTCCCGGTCAACCTGTCAAATTTGGGCCCATTCCGACTCCGTCGCGAAAAATGACGAAATTGCCCCCGGAACGATTTTTGTTCCCGATCAACCTGTCAAATTTAAGCCCATTCCGACTCCGCCGCGAAAAATGACGAAATTGCCCCTGGCACGATTTTTGTTCCCGATCAACCTGTCAAATTTAAGCCCATTCCGACTCCGTC
>NW_019243018.1:0-1616 GCF_002742605.1 Olea europaea var. sylvestris | reverse complement strand
GAAAAATGACGAAACAGCCCCTGGCCGGATTTTTTATTCCGATCAACCTGTCAAATTTTAGCCCAGTCCGACACCGTCGCGAAGAATGACGAAATTGACCCTGGCGCGATTTTGTTTTCCGATCAACCTGTCAAATTTTAGCCCATTCCGACAGCGTCGTGAAAAATGACTAAATTGCCCCCGGCGCGATTTTCGTTTCCGATCAGCCTGTCAAATTTTAGCCCATTCCGACACCGTCGCGAAAAATGACGAAATTGCTCCCGGCACGTTTTTTGTTTCCGATCAACCTGTCAAATTTTAGCCCATTCGGACACCGTCGCGAAAAATGACGAAATTGCTCCCGGCACGTTTTTTGTTTCCGATCAACCTGTCAAATTTTAGCCCATTCGGACACCGTCGCGAAAAATGACGAAATTGCTCCCGGCACGTTTTTTGTTTCCGATCAACCTGTCAAATTTTAGCCCATTCGGACACCGTCGCGAAAAATGACGAAATTGCTCCCGGCACGTTTTTTGTTTCCGATCAACCTGTCAAATTTTAGCCCATTCGGACACCGTCGCGAAAAATGACGAAATTGCTCCCGGCACGTTTTTTGTTTCCGATCAACCTGTCAAATTTTAGCCCATTCGGACACCGTCGCGAAAAATGACGAAATTGCTCCCGGCACGTTTTTTGTTTCCGATCAACCTGTCAAATTTTAGCCCACTCCGACACCGTCTCGAAAAATGACGAAATTGCCCCGGCGCGATTTTTTTTTCCGATAAACCTGTCAAATTTGAGCCCATTTCGACACCGTCGCGAAAAATGCCGAAATTGTCCCCGGCACGATTTTTGTTGATCAACCAGTCAAATTTGTGCCCATTCCAACACCGCCGCGAAAAATGACGAAATTGCCCCCGGCACGATTTTCGTTTCCGATCAACCAGTCAAATTTTAGCCCATTCCAACACCGCCGCGAAAAATGAAAAAATTGACCCTGGCACGATTTTTGTTTCCGATCAACCTGTCAAATTTTAGCCCATTTCGACACCGTCGCGAAGAATGACGAAATTGCCCCCGGCGCGATTTTTATTTCCGATCAACCTGTCAAATTTGAGCCCATTTCGACACCGTCGCGAAGAATGA
Organism: Olea europaea var. sylvestris; assembly: GCF_002742605.1. Taxonomy (NCBI): domain Eukaryota; kingdom Viridiplantae; phylum Streptophyta; class Magnoliopsida; order Lamiales; family Oleaceae; genus Olea; species Olea europaea. The sequence goes on along the minus strand of NW_019243018.1, from coordinate 491 downwards.
CGAAATTGCCCCCGGCGCGATTTTTATTTCCGATCAACCTGTCAAATTTGAGCCCATTTCGACACCGTCGCGAAGAATGACGAAATTGCCCCCGGCGCGATTTTTATTTCCGATCAACCTGTCAAATTTGAGCCCATTTCGACACCGTCGCGAAGAATGACGAAATTGCCCCCGGCGCGATTTTTGTTTTCGATCAACCAGTCAAATTTGTGCCCATTACAACACAGTCGCGAAAAATGACGAAATTGCCCCCGGCACGATTTTTGTTTCCGATCAACTAGTCAAATTTGAGCCCATTCCAACACCGCCGCGAAAAATGAAAAAATTGACCCTGGCGCGATTTTGTTTTCCGATCAACCTGTCAAATTTTAGCCCATTCCGACACCGTCGTGAAAAATGACGAAATTTCTCTAGGCGCGATTTTTGTTTCCGATCAACCAGTCAAATTTTAGCCCACTCCGACACCGTCTCGAAGAATGACGAAATTGCCC
>NW_019243017.1:0-1616 GCF_002742605.1 Olea europaea var. sylvestris | reverse complement strand
GATATTGATAGACGTCTTGACATAATGGATGTTTGCAAGATATGATTGAATGTAAAAGTTAACTATGTTTTAAACAATTCAATCATTGAATATTACAGATATTATGTCAAAACGATACCCTTTAAAAAAATGAATAATGCTACTTATATACATAATGTAATTATATAATTATTTACATATAAATGATATGTCAAAAAGAGAATGAATTTTTTCTTTATTTGATTGAAAAAATTCTAATCCAATCATATCTCACCATATCATATATATATAAAACATTATTTACATGTGGCATAACTGTTAAACTTGCATTAAAAATTAGCAATCAACCATGAAAAGTTATCCTTGTAGCATGAATTATTTGAACTTACTAGAATTACATGCTTTCTTGCTTCATTCATGAGCTACATCAATGACTAAACTAAGAATTCAAAAACTAATCCAAGATTCAATTTTGGACTAGTGTCCTAATTTCACAATGATCTTATAGCCAACATTATTCATGAGTTGAAATCTATTGTCCAAAATTTGTTGTACATCAATGAATGATTAACACATCATTTTACATTAACGTGTCACATAATATTAGGCACACGTGGCAGTGAGAGAAATTTTGAATATGTTAATTTAAAATGTGTCAATCATTTATTGGGTAGACCGCAAATTAGACATCAGATTTCAACTCTTTATTCATATTCTATCAGTCCTTTTTCTCAATGAGTCAACTATTTAACAATCTCTTTTCACTCAATCAAATCTTCTAAAAAATTTCAAGTGAAAAACAACACAAAGTCTGAAGATCTTTAACATGCCTAGTGTGAGAACTAAAGGAAAGAGACTACGGGGCAATTTGCAGCCTTCTAACATGTTGTGTCCTCGATTAACCTCAATGGAATAACCATCACCGATAACTCAACAATTGTGGTACTTTAAATTTTTCCGAAATTGTCATTGTATTTTGAAAGTCATTTTTCATCTGTCACTTTAAATTGCTGGAACAAATAACAATTTCAGTTATCACATCGAATTTTCAAGTGACAGGAAGTTAGGCGATGTTGAAAGTAGGGCTGTCATTGAAATTTTTAACACCAGTAGTCTATATTTTAAGACTAACTCATTTAAAGGGATAATCCAAATTTAATCTTCAATATATACTTGTGTAAATATCGAATTTATTTTCTTAATAAAGACAAAGCGATAAACTAGAACTCAAAACTTTTGTTTACTTCCTTCATCTAAATTATTAGATTATAGAGATTATGATATGTACAAATTTAATATTCTCATTATCGTAAATCAATAAATCAATGCAGAGATCTTATGTTCTGTAGATTATATAAGGGCATATGTACACACAAAAGATTCGTGCTTTGCATCGAGTTTTCATGCTAAAATAATATTAAGCCCCAAGTCCCTTAGGATCTCAAATGAGGGACTCTTTCGAGAGTCTCTGACTAAAACTATCATTTATATATGATCTATAGTAGTCACAATATTTTGCCTCTTAAAATAGTAATAATATCTTCTTGTACGCCGATCATTATACATTATTTTCTTAGGGGAAAAAAATCCAAAATTCGCAAGGAAAGTTGGCAAAAATATTATATATTTGATGGGCT
>NW_019243016.1:0-1616 GCF_002742605.1 Olea europaea var. sylvestris | reverse complement strand
GCGACTGTGTCGGAATTGGCTGAAATTTGAAAGGTTGATCGGAAACAAAAATCGCGCTGGGGGCAATTTCGTCATTTTTCGCGACTGTGTCGGAATGGTCTAAAATTTTACCGGTTGATCGGTAACAAAAACCTGCGCCGAGGGCAATTTCGTCATTTTTCGCCACTGCGTCGGAATGGGCTGAAATTTGGCAGGTTGATCGGAAATAAATATCGCGCCGGGGGCTATTTCGTCATTTTTCGCGACTGTGTCGGAATGGTCTAAAATTTGACTGTTGATCGGAAACAAAAATCGTGCTGGGGGGCAATTTTGTCATTTTTCGCCACTGTGCCGGAATGGGCTAAAATTTGACTGGTTGATCGGAAACAAAATCCGCGCCAGGGGCAATTTCGTCATTTTTCTCGACTGTGTCGAAATGGGCTAAAATTTGACAGGTTGATCGGAAACAAAAACCGCGCCGGGGGCAATTTCGACATTTTTTGCAATGGTGTCGGAATGGGCTCAAATTTGACAGGTTGATCGGGAACAAAAACTGCGCCGGGTAAATTTCGTCATTTTTCGCGACTGTGTCGGAATGGACTCAAATTTGACACGTTGAGCGGAAACAAAAACCGTGCCGGGGGCAAATTCGTTATTTTTCGCGACTGCGTCGAAATTGGCTCGAATTTGACAGGTTGATCGGGAACAAAAACCGCGCCGGGGGAAATTTCGTCATTTTTCGCGCCTGTGTCGGAATGGGCTTAAATTTGACAGGTTGATCGGGAACAAAAATCACGCTGGGGCAATTTCGTCATCTTTCGCTACAGTGTCGAAATTGGCTAAAATTTGACAGTTTTATTGGAAACAAGAATCGCGCTGGGGGCAATTCCGTCATTTTTGCAATGGTGTCGGAATGGGCTCAAATTTGACATGTTGATCACGAACAAAAATCGCGTCGGGGCAATTTCGTCATTTTTCGCGACTGTGTCGGAATGGACTCAAATTTGATAGGTTGGTTGGAAACAAAAATCGTGCCGGGTGCGATTTCGTCATTTTTCACGACTGTGTCGGAATGGGATAAATTTGACAGGTTCGTCGGAAACAAAAATCGTACCGGGGGCAATTTCGTCATTTTTCGCGACGGTGTCGGAATTGGCTAAAATTTGACAGGTTGATCGAAAACAATAACTGCGCCAGGGGCAACTTCGTCATGTTTTGCGATGGTGTCGGAAAGGTCTAAAATTTGACTGGTTGATCGGAAACAAAAACCGAGCCAGGGGCAATTTAGTCACTTTTCGCGAATATGTCGGAATGTGCTGAAATTTTGCAGGTTGATCGGAAATAAAAATCGCGCCGGGGGCAATTTCGTCTTTTTTCGTTACTGTGTCGGAATGGGCTAAAATTTGACTGGTTGATCAGAAACAAAAACCTAGCCGGGGGTAAATTCGTCATTTTTAGCGACTGTGTTGGAATTGGCTCAAATTTGACAGGTTGATCGTGAACAAAAATCGCGCCGGGGGCAATTTCGTCATTTTTCGCTACTGTTTTGAAATCGGCTAAAATTTGACAGGTTTATCGGAAACAAGAATCGCGCTGGGGGCAATTTCGTCATTTTTGCAATGGTGTCGGAATAGGCT
>NW_019243015.1:0-1616 GCF_002742605.1 Olea europaea var. sylvestris | reverse complement strand
CTTAACCAATTTGCTTCCTCACTTGCTGATACCAAAGTTATAAGCTCAGCCTCGATGGTTGAGTTAGCAATAATTGTTTGTTTATTAGATTTCTAACATATAGCACCACCGCCAAAAGTAAAAATATAACCAGTGGTAGAGAGAGAATCTCCTAATAAAACATTGCAATCAGTATCATCGAATCCTTCAATTATACTTTTTATAAAACAAGTCATAATTTTTTGTATTGGATAAATATTTCATCAAACACTCTATGGCATGCTAATAATCTCTTCCTGGCTTGCTAGTAAATTTGCTAAGTATACCTACTCCATATGCAATATCAGGTCTAGTACAATCAATTGTTGTCTAGCATATTTCTTTTGATTAATCACATCATTTTCATTATTCATAGGAAATAAAGTGAATATTAGAATCAAAAGGAATAGTGACATGTTTGCTATCATGCTAATTATATTTTTTCGATATTCTATCAACATAATGCGATTGATCAAGAAAAATACCGTCACCTGTTTTTGTAATTTTCATACTCAAAATGAAATTAGCCTCGCCAAGATCTTTTATATCAAAATGGTTACCAAAACATGCTTTTTGTCTCATTTATAACATGCCAATTTGAATTAAATATCAACAAATCATCTACATAAAGACTAACAAGGATTGTGAACTTTTAGAAGATCAATAATATGCATTTATCACATTCGTTGGTTTTAAAACCATTTTTAGTCATGCAAGAATCAAAATTTTCATGTTACTACTTAGGTGCCTATTTTAAGCCATATAGGGATTTATTCAATTCACACACTTTGATTTCTTGTCCAGGCTCTACAAAGCCTTTGGTTGTCCATATAAATTTTCTCGTCTAAATCTCCATTCAAAATACTGTTTTTACAGGATATCTGATGAATACTAAGATTATAAATTGTAACAATTGCAATCTACAATATAATGGATATGACTAGTTACTGGAGAAGAAGTATTGAAAAAATCAAGGTCAACTTTTTGCAATAAGTCTAGCATTAAATTTATCGATGTACCATCTAGATTATATTTCTTTCTAAGGACCCATTTACAACCAATAGTTGTACAACCCTATTGTAATTCTACCAATTTCCAAGTTGCTGGAGATTAGAGAATCTATCTCGTCGTTCATAGCCCTTTTCCAAAATATAGCATCAAGTGAAGTAAAAGCTTCTTGTAAAGAAAGTGTAATCTCCTCAATATTGAAAACATAGTAGTCATGACCAAAATCATTTTCAACTCTAGCTCTTTTACTCCTTCTAGGTTCAATTTGGAATTTTTCTTGATTTGAGAAAGGAGTAGAAGAACTTGGTTCTAATATAGTATTTTGTCTTAATTCTTCACCCTCACTATTATTGGTTTTGAAAGGAAATTTATCTTCGTGAAAAATAGCATCACCTAACTCAAAAAATAATATTATTTTCAATATCTAAAAATTATAGACTGTACTATTTAATGCATAGGCAAGAAAAGCATAAGTGGTAGTTCTAACACCCAATTTTGATATTTTAGGATTTGTTAATCTAAACAGCCCAAACCCTTAAAATTCCCAAGTTTGGTTTATATATTTTTCACAGCTCAAAAGGTTTGGTTTT
>NW_019243014.1:0-1616 GCF_002742605.1 Olea europaea var. sylvestris | reverse complement strand
TGCAGAGTGGTTGGAGGTTAAGATAAATTTTTAATGATTCTTATATCTTGACTAAGTCAAGTGGAGCAGGACAGAATACTCTTAATAGGAGACCACTTATGTAAGTGTGAAGTGGGGCCGCTTCAATGAAAATTATTCAAGGCTTGAATTCTCTAAACACTTACGAAACCAAGATGGGTTCAGGGTCAAAATGAACCAAGTGATGAGAACCATGAATGGTTTATGGGAGACATTGTGTGAGTACTGTTGTCTTGGTTTACACCAATGGCTGATAGTTCAAGAACATCGCTTTCACCAATTAGCTAGTAAATTTGATGGTATTTCATTAAGGAAGGTTCAAAGCTAGAAGCTACCTTACCTGATGCAGTGTTTTTTTGCTCTCTGTATTAGTGTCTGCATAGATATTTACATTAATTTTCATTCATGTGGGGGATTGTTAAAATTTCGTATAGAAAATTGGTTGTTACCAATTTTACATGATTATTTAAGTGGAATTCTTAATTTGGTGAGTGAGAAATTAAGTTAAATGTAAGCCGCTTAATACTTGAAATTGTTGAAAATTTGTATAGAATATAGCGAAATATTCTAGAAAAGAGTTAGATGAAAAGATGTATTTTCATATGAACGGCCATGACCTTTGGCATAATCATTTTCCAATAATTATGAATTCCAAGAGAAGTGACTCTTGGTATGGTTGTGTCTTTTGACATACCTTTTCAACTACTATATATAGACCCCATGTATTTGAATTTTATCATTTAAGAAATTCATGAAAGTCAATAGATAGTTTTATATCATTCAATTCCATGCTTACACTTTAGTTTGCATAAAATACTTGTATCAAAGTCATGGTTATGGTAGAGAGGGAACTTCGTTCGAGTTCGTTGGTTGAAGTCATTTGGAGTACTCCTATAGCCTGACGTGGTCATTTTATCTTGGGAGGTGATTGTCCAAAAATCGTTAGCACCAATGCGGGGCAAATTCATCTTAAAGACAAAGTGTTTAACACTTGCCTTGGCCAATTGCATCACTCGTATCTCACATTGATTCTTTCTTCGTATTTGATTTCAGAAAATTAATAACATGCTTTTGATTTCATGTAGGTTTGAAATAAAGAAAGGAAATGATTGAATCTGTCGTTTCAACTTCCCAAATCCATTTCGGTAAGACGAAATTACATTTCGACTTTGTGAACATAAATGGCATGTTTGTGAATATAATATGCACAATATCAGTGTAATTTTCCAACAATTTCCTTATTTGTTGACTGTCTAACCTCCAATATCAATATTATGTGGACGAGCTGATGTTGTAAACAAATATTCGAAGCATGACCGCCTAAACAACTCCAAGTGCTCATTGTTGGTTAATGAATTTTAATCATCACAATAGGAAATTAATTTTCCTTTGAAGATTAAAATCATGTAAATAAGGATTTGATTGACCTTGAGATCATTAGATTATAAAATCCTCACATATAGAGAAAGGGGAGATGATAACCTTTTTGAAGGAGCTATTAATGGTCTAGCCAATTGCTTCCTCCCTTAGATCTTCTCCCTTGTTCTCCACTAGGTGTTATTCCTTTTCGAGGAATGTGAAAAGTGGCTAACCCTAAA
>NW_019243013.1:0-1616 GCF_002742605.1 Olea europaea var. sylvestris | reverse complement strand
CCTTTTTTTAAAAATATGTATGTACGTAGTTCAAGTTTTCGCCCGATTCACCAAGGAATATTTTGGTTGCTTTTGGCGGATCGTGTTTTTTCTAAGAACCATGTTGACAAAGCGGAAATACCACACTCTGATCGGTGAATCTATCAGGAAGGATTCTGGGCTATAGGGCAGCGTCGTTGCTGGAGCCACCAGCCAAAAAGCTGAGAAAAAAATAATAATAATTTCTAGGGTTACTGTAAACGAGTGAGGGAGAGTTGGAGGTGGGGGGGTTCTTGTGCAGTTTGTGAAATTACGAGCCCCTATTTGCAATTAAAATCAGGGGTCAATGAGTAAATTTTAAATGGAGGGCTGTCATGCAATTTCATAAATTGGAAGGGCTTGCTTTTAATTTTAAACTTGGGTCAAGTTGTATATTTTGAAAGTGTTTAAATTTGAATTTCAAATGGGTTTGACCGATAATTTTAATTTTGACCTGGAATTAAAATTTTATTTGAAAGTGACGACTTTTATATTTTCGTTAAAATTAGATTTTAACTTAAATATTAAACTTTGACCCCAAATTGAATTTTATTTTATTTAGGAATTTTATCCTAGATTAAAATATTAATTCAATTTAAATTAAAGTTGGATTCTAATTTAATACTTAATTAATATTTGATTTTAATTAATTATTCACTTGAATATGTTCTTGAAATTAGAATTGGATTCTAATTCGTCATTTAATTAAAATTTGATTTTAATTAAATTGTCTTGCCTTAAAATTTTTCATAAAATTAGAGTTGGACTCTAATATGTTGTTTAATTAAAATTTGACTTTAATTAAATTAGTTCGCCATAAAATCTTGGAATTAGAGTTGGACTCTAATTTAATATTTAATTAAAATTTTATTTTAATTAAATAATCACGCGCTATAATTGTGGAATTAGAGTTGGACTCTAATTCGGTATTTAATTAAAATTTGATTTTAATTAAATATTCTGCTAATTAAATTAATTGATTAATTTGATTAATTATTATTTAATTGTTCTGATCCATTTGTCTAAAAGAGTTTAGACGATCTTAATTGTTAGAAACTTGAAATATGTTTGCATATAATATTAGATATTATATAAGAGTACATTTATATGATAAATGCTTTATTAGTGGACGATTATGAGCTCGACCATGTGTATGTGTTGAATGGTTAATTTTATTCTTCTTGTTTTATGAGCTTGCGACCTCTTAATCATTTTGGACCTGCAAGTCGCGAGTCCAAATTCATTTAGGTCTGCGTACCAAGTAGTATAGAATATAAGTTGCAATTGGACTAATTGAAGAAACAAGAAGAGGAGGAGACCATGGAGATGGTGTATTGATACTGATCAATGCAATACCCCCTAATACCAACTAGTTTTCCTTATGGCTCGGGAAGACTAGATAGTAAAAGTCGATAATCATCCACACTATTATATATTTATATATGATTGATTGTTACGATGAGACCTTTGAATGCAAAACCTCTCAATAAAATATTAAGTCATATTTATAATCGCCTTCTATCATTATAGTGAAAAATCAGAGTCCCAAATCGTCTCAACTTGTTGAGTACACTCAAGGCTGGTCTATTAGGGATATG
>NW_019243012.1:0-1617 GCF_002742605.1 Olea europaea var. sylvestris | reverse complement strand
CTGCCATATTTCAGCCAATTCCGACACAGTCGAGAAAAATGACGAAATTGCCCCCGGCGCGATTTTTGTTCCCGATAAACTTGTCGAATTTGAGCCCATTCCAACACAGTCGAGAAAAATGATGAAATTGCCCCCGGCGCGATTTTTGTTTGCGATCAACAAGTCAAATTTTAGCCAATTCCGACACAGTCACGAAAAATGACGAAATTATACCCGGCGCGATTTTTTTTCTCGATAAACCTGTAAATTTGAGCCCATACCGACAGAGTCGAGAAAAATGACGAAATTGCCCCCGGCGCGATTTTTATTTCAAATCAAACTGCCAAATTTCAGCCAATTCCGACACAGTCGCGAAAAATGAAGAAATTGCCCCGGCGCAGTTTTTGTTTCCGATCAACCAGTCAAATTTTAGCCAATTCCGACACAGTCGCGAAAAATGAAGAAATTGCCCCGGCGCAGTTTTTGTTTCCGATCAACCAGTCAAATTTTAGCCAATTCCGACACAGTCGCGAAAAATGAAGAAATTGCCCCGGCGCAGTTTTTGTTTCCGATCAACCAGTCAAATTTTAGCCAATTCCGACACAGTCGCGAAAAATGAAGAAATTGCCCCGGCGCAGTTTTTGTTTCCGATCAACCAGTCAAATTTTAGCCAATTCCGACACAGTCGCGAAAAATGAAGAAATTGCCCCGGCGCAGTTTTTGTTTCCGATCAACCAGTCAAATTTTAGCCAATTCCGACACAGTCGCGAAAAATGACGAAATTTCCCCGGCGCGATTTTTGTTTCAGATCAATCTGTCAAATTTGAGCCCATTCCGACACAGTCGAGAAAAATAACGAAATTGCCGCTTGCACGATTTTTATTTCCGATCAAACTGCTAAATTTCAGCCAATTCCGACACAGTCGTGAAAAATGACGAAATTGCCCTCGGCGCGGTTTTTGTTCCCGATAAACCTGTCAAATTTGAGCCCATTCTGGCACAGTCGAGAAAAATGACGAAATTTCCATCGGCGCGATTTTTATTTCCGATCAAACTGCCAAATTTCAGCCAATACCAACACAGTCTAGAAAAATGACGAAATTACCCACAACGCGGTTTTTGTTTCCGATCAACCTGTCAAATTTTAGGTAATTCCGACACAGTCGCGAAAAATGACAAAATTGCCCCCGGCGCGATTTTTATTTCAGATCAAACTGCCATATTTCAGCCAATTCCGACACAGTCGAGAAAAATGACGAAATTTCTCCCGGCGCGATTTTTGTTCCCGATTAACCTGTCGAATTTGAGCCAATTCCGACACAGTCTAGAAAAATGACGAAATTGCCCCCGGCGCGATTTTGGTTCCCGATCAAACTGTCAAATTTGAGCCCATTTCGACACAGTCGAGAAAAATGACGAAATTGCCGCCGGCGCGATTTTTATTTCAGATCAAACTGCCTAATTTCAGCCAATTCCTACACAGTCGAGGAAAATGACGAAATTGCCCCCGACGCGATTTTTGTTTCCGATCAACCAGTCAAATTTTAGACAATTTCGGCACAGTCGCGATAAATGACGAAAATAAACCCGGCGCTATTTTTGTTCCCGATCAACATGTCAAATTTGAGCCCATTCCGA
>NW_019243011.1:0-1617 GCF_002742605.1 Olea europaea var. sylvestris | reverse complement strand
TCATAAGAAAATACAATCATACCATATGAGTGACTCATTTTTCAACCATCCAGGAAGGTTTTGAAGGTAGAAACAGAAAACAATAGTCAATAGATTATTCAAAATAAGCCCTAGCTTGTCGTAGCTGCTGTACTCTTAAATCAAGAACCATATTGAGAGTTCATTTTCCGACCATCCAAGCTGATTTTGAACATAAAAACAGGGATAGGATAGAGTGAATGAAGTGACTATAGTTAAAAATGATGATCAAAATGATTATTTGAAATGTGACAAACAAGTTTGAAATGGTATTGTCATGAAAGGTAAAACTCTTCTTGTTCAGAGTAGTCAACAAGATCCTTTCAGGAAAAGAAGGGAATATGAAACAAAATAGAGTGAAGTAAGAGAGTTCGATGTACACTGTGTATATTGAGAGATATTTACCACCAAAATAGTAAAATATCCATACCGAAAGGCCATTGAAAGATGAAGGAGAGTGAACAAATGCAAGTTGATGATTAATAACAAAGAGAAATTAAGCAAAACAAAGTATAAGGTCAACCAACATCGATCTGATGAGTGCTTTCAGGAAATTTTTCCGCAATTTGCAATTGAAGATAGAGAAGGTCATGAATATCATGAGAAACCACACAAATTGGAGCTAATTCATGCAGCAGAAATAATTTATTTGCAAAACAATGTCTAGATAAGAATTCATGAAAAATAGCTACCTTCAAGTTCGGTTAGCCGGTGCTGGATTTGACTTTGAAAGCGGTTTTCCTTTATTTCTGTCAATCTAGAACCAGACATACATGGTTGTTGCTTTAACACGGCATCCTCGAAGTCCAACATTAAATCATTGTAACTTGAACCTCCAGAACCCTCCTGTATCACGTTGTTGTTAGAAATCCAATTTTGATAAGCAAAAGTAGAACTCCAAGGAAACAAGGAAAAGAAAACTGAAGTTAAGAAAAAATATTACAAGACCAAATTAGTTTTCTGCATTGTAAATAATTATAGACTAGATGGTAAATGCAAAGAAATAGAGCAACCCTAAGATTATGAAAAATGAGATAAAAAATGTAATTTTTGACCATTTTGGTTTACCTTAACCGCAGATATGGTCCTAGCAGAAAAAAGTAGAAGAGGATCACGTAGCGACCCAGATGAGGAATTGGTTAATAAAGATGTGTAAGATCATACTTAGAAGGATTGGAAGAAAGTTTCATATATCTATGTTATATGTATGGCTACAGGTCAAGTTGGTAATTTTACTTACCCCCACCCATATGATAGACACGATCAATTCTCCATATGGATAAATACTTAAACAACTTACCCCTGAACTCTGAATTATTTTTTGGTCCAAATACAACAATAACAAACAACACACTGAGCCGTATCACCAATAAATCTGGGATCTGGTTCACAAAGCCCTTTGTGTCACTCTGTTTGTACCACTACCAGATACTTAGCAACCACAACACCCATGTTAGTCTTGGTTCACCCCTCACTCTTCTCATCACTTAAATAAACATGAGGTTCTTAGTTTCATGTGCAAATGAAACTAAGAAAAGTTCTCACTTCCCAGAACAGCTGTTATAAATATATAAACACCCGGATGCGAGTATAAAAAAG
>NW_019243010.1:145584-151848 GCF_002742605.1 Olea europaea var. sylvestris | reverse complement strand
ATTCTTTCTCTACAAATTAGAGTAAATTGCCATTTCAAAATTTTGATAACAATTCAAATCTTAAATTTTTGGATCGTTACACATATACTAATGCACTAACAAGACTACAATTATTTCATGTTCCGTTAACACTAGCCAATTCATGTACTAATGCAAAATAATTTCTTTATGAAATCACGTGCATCTTTGGCATCTTTCTTTTTTACTAATACATGTTGGTAAAAGATTGAGTTAATTTTGTTAACTTTTATATATGAAGATTTTTTTTCCTAGTGCATGTTTGGTAATTTATATTCATGTTTGTATGGTCATTAATATTTTTAACCTGATTAAATAACTTTAGATTCTCTATTATAAATTTTAAATTGATACTCTATCATGTTGTTGCTCCTAAAGTAGCATACTTTATGATTAATATTCCAAAAGAATATTAATAGTAGATTTGTCTATTATAAATAGTTTGTTGATGCTCCTGAAATAGTACAACATTATAATTGATATTCTTGAAAAATAATACTTGCTCTTGAAGAGTATAAATTTTAATTTTCAATATTTCAGAAGAATATCGGCATATTGCTCTTGAAGAAGTAATAGTAAAATGCAACGTTCTCCCGAAGTAGCACATATTTCGAAAAACATATTATTTTAAAATTTATCCCTTAAGGAATTGTATTTTCTTTTGGTTTATCGTATAGTTAATCAAATAGCAAACATCACAAAACTTGATTTTGTTACACTTGACATATCTTTTAAAAACTATCTATCGTGAGTACTCGATGATGATATCCATCTTTGTCTCAAAAGGTTTGAAGGAGACAATAAAATAAGGAAACAAAGAATTCTTACAGGATCGTGCAAAAGCACTCATCTTCCTTCACCATCATCTTCACAATGGATTAAAAATTGAATATCTCACTAAGAAAGATCTACAGGTCTTTTCGAAAAAATTAACTGAGACATTTGATCATCAAAAGACTATAGTCTTCCCAAAGCTTGCTATGAGTGGATGCACCTTCGTTTGCAAGATTTAAAAACTGTTAACAAGTATAATTCTAAACTATTTAAAATATGTACAAAATTGATATTTTGTGAAAAAAAAAATCACTGATGAAGATATGTTTAAGAAAACTTTTTCCACCTTTCATGCCTCAAATGTGCTCCTATAGCGGCAATATTGCGAGCATGGTTTCAAAAAGAACTCAAAACTTATATCTTCCTGGTTGTTATTGAATGAAATAATGAACTATTGATGAAAAATCATGGGTTATGTCCAATTGGTTTTGTCCATTGCTTGAAGCAAATAGTACTACATTACCTGAAGTAAACGCAATACCAAGACAAGGACATGAACAAGGATTTGAGTGTGGACGGAGACGTGCACATCGAATAAACCATGGACGAAATTATCAACAATAGGGCAACAATTTCAAAAGGCACAAAGCAAATGAAAGTAGCACTTCCAAAAAAGAACACGAAGAAAGTTGTTTTAGATGTTGAATGAAAGGGCATTGGACACATGTCGTACGGCAAAAATTCTTGTGGATCTTTACCAAAAATCAATCAAGGAAAAGGAAAAGGTAGAGACAAATTTTGTTGATTATGATGGTCTCATTGATGTGACTCATTTGGATTCCTCAGTTTTTGTTGTTGATCCAAATGGAAATATTGGCCATTTGATTGAGGGTGGTGTGATAAAAGATATAGATTAACTTATTTTCTATGTCTATAATATTCCCCTTTATTTTAGAAATTTAGTTTGAAATATATTTTTGCTTTTCACAAAATTTGAAACTTTGTTATGCTTCATTAATTTCACAGTATTGAATTATGTTTACCATTTTAAATTTAATTTCAAGTTTTTTAAATATGTATTTTGTTATATGACACGGGTGGCACAATTATGGAAAGATCTGCCTAGGAACAGTTATGGAAAGTTCTAGGCAGAATAACAAAGAATTTTAAACAATCCATTCTGGATTTTTTTTTTTGGGGGGGGGGGATTTCTTATCTTTAAGTTTAGTATTAATTTTCTTTCTAAGTTTTGAAATATTACATTCTAAGTTTAGAGATTATTTTCTATAAAGACAGGCCCTATGTAATTTCAAATGATGGTTTTTTTTTTTTTTAAGAATAATCTGAAGGCTTGACCATTTTTTTAAGAAGGATTTTCTTCTTTGAGTGTTCTGTATTATCATTCTTTTTTTCATTTAAGTGAGTAGTGTCCAGCTCTATATCTTAAGAAAGTTGTCTATGAGTGGTGCACTAATACTCGGTAACTATCAGTTCCTTTTTTTCTCAATCAGTTTGTTGCTGTGATTTTCCGGTATCAATTTTGGTATCGAGCTCCCTGGTTATTATGGCTAATCGAGGTCATGGTCGACATGGGCCTGATGTTGAAAGACCAAACCGTGAGTGGGATCATCATGATATTGAGAATGAAGCATTACGCAAGGAAGTGCTACAGCTTTAACAGCAATTGGCGTATCTTCAAACCAGGAGACAGAAGGCACCAAATCAGGAATCTGAGGGAGAAGATTCATATGATGATGAAGAAGAGGGTAATCCTTTCCATCGAGATCATAGCACAGGGTCCAATCATTCTCGAAGGAATCGCAAGTTTGAGCGAGATTTCAACATCAAAGTTGATGTTCCAGAATTTGAAGGCGGAACGCAGCAAGATTTATTCATTGATTGGTTGCATACAGTGGAGAGGACCTTTGAGTACAAGGATGTGCCAGAAGACCGCAAGGTGTAGATTGTAGACATAAAGTTGAAGAACATCTTAAGAAACAGCAGTCATGTGAAGGGAAGATCCGTATTTTGACTTGGGAGAAGATGCAAAAGGCCCTCAAGAAGAAATTTGACATGATCCAAGCCATGTGCCCGACAAAGGCGAGTACGAGACTAGATCCATTGATAGTCGATGGCGGACCAATGACGCGATCAAGGATAAAGTAAGTGAACACTATGCGGCCGCATGGTGGCATACTGAAACTCAAGATGACATTTTTGTTGAACCATGCGACCGCATGGAAATACACTATGCGGTCGCACAAGCCATTTTTTTGGCGAATTTTCTATTTTTGGTATTTCTCCATATTTTGTTAGATTTTGATTTTTTTCCATATTTTGGGGATTATGATCGACTTTTGCATGATTTTTACCTAGTTTTTAGGTTTAGAGTAAATAGGAGTTTCCATTCAATTGTTAAAAACCTTTGACATTATTGATATTGAATTAAAAGTGAGGTGTATTGTCTTCTCTTCATCGTTCTTCATTGAACAACTTCGAACTTATCATTTGTTAACTTGTGGCATTCAAACAACCGGATTTAATTCTTGGATTGCGTGATCAAGGGGTCTTTCAAGCGTCATTCTTGTTGGGTTTTTTGGTTCGATTTTCTTTTGGGTTAATCCTAAACTCCTGATTAATTTGGCTTTCTTGGGTTCGTCAATCTCATTGTGGGTTTTGTAGTCAACGTTGCTACGGAGTTTGCATTAGTATCAGAGCTTTGGCTCCAAATTAATTGAAGGTTATATCTTTTCTTTATTTGTTTGAGTCGTTAATTTATTTTCTTAGTTTCTTCTTATATTTTAATTATTCTTCTTCATTCTTTTTTTTTTCTTTTCATCGTTTTGTTGAGTTGTTGGTAGTCATCTTTCATCAAGGAGTAAAAAAAATATCACAAAAAAAGTAGGGAGAAAAAAAATTTGATATTATTATTGTTTGATTTTGTTTTTCTACCAACAACAATTCCTGCATTGTATTTGATTTTGGGATATTCAATTGGATTCAATTCTTTCAATCTTCTTTTGAGTTTATTCACATATTCGTGTCAAAACATTCATCTATTCCACTTATTCAAGTCCTTTGAGTCTCGTGGCCTTGGATTAATATTCAGTTTGTTTGAATTCCCAGTAAAACAATTGATTTAGTTCACTTGGTTCTTTGAAGTGCTTGGAGGGAGACTTTGAGTGGTAAAAGGCTGAGTGGTGAGTTTAATAGAGGGAAAAAGCCATAGTGAGTGTTTTTCGAGTAAAATCTTTGTGAGGCATAAAAAAAATTGTGTGATATGATGTCGGAAAGAGAAGGTTCTAATTCAAGCCGAACCGGTAATGACAACAATGTATCGGAGGACATAATAAGGAGGTTTGAAAGGGTACTTGGTGATGTTAGGGAAAAGGTGGATAGGCAAGGAGAATGGATAGCGCAAATGGGTACTACAATTGCTAATCTTAGCCAGGGACAAGTGGAGATGTCTAATGCTAGGGGGTCGGGTAGGCGTGAAACTAGGAAAGGAAGGTGGGATGAGTATCGTAATGATGAGGAAGATTTTGATGAAAATGACATTGATATGGGTCGAGCGAGGCATAGGGGCGATAGGATGGAAAGAGGGGGTAGGAATAACTTGGGAGATGAAGTAGATGGAAATTTGGGGAGTATTAAAATGACTAGTCCGCAATTTATGGGGAGAAGCGATTTGGAAGCATATTTAGAGTGGGAAAGGAAGGTTGAGATATTTTTGAGTGCTATAATTATTCGGAGGAGAAAAAGGTAAAATTGGCGGTGCTTGAATTTGTGGATTACGCGATATCTTGGTGGGATCAAGTACTTACATCACGACGTAGGGGTCAAGAAAGATCAATTAGCACTTGGGATGAATTTAAGGTGTTGATGAGGAGGAGGTTTGTTCCGAGTCACTATTATAGGGAAATCCATCAAAAATTGCAAGGTTTGTACAAGGATCAAAAAGCGTAGAGGATTATCACAAGGAGATGGAAATTCTTATGATTCGGGCTAATGTGGAGGAAGATCCGAAAGCTACATGGCACGGTTTTTGAATGGATTAAATCGGGATATTGCAAACGTTGTAGAATTGCAGCACTATGTGGAAATCGAGGACATGTTACATGTGGCAATGAAGGTCGAGAGGCAATTGAAGAGGAAGGGGACATCTAGGCAATCGTTAGGTACTTCGACTCCTAATCCAACATGGAAATCGAAGTGGGATGACAACAACAAAAATAAGGCTGAACCTAGCGGTAAAAATGATTGGCAAAAGGGCAAGGATGAAAACGCTAGCAAACCAATATCAAAATCGGTGGCACAACCGTCGTGCAATTGGGACATCAAATGTTTTAGGTGCTTGGGAACGGGGCATATTGCTTCTCAATGCCCAAACAAACGGACGATGGTGTTGCGGGATTGATGACATGCCGGCGTTGGAGGATGTTAGTGAAGAAGAAAAAGTTAAAGGGCCAGTTGGGGATCTACTAGTCACAAGGCGAGCTCTCACTACTCACGTCAAAACGGATGACTTGGAGTTGCAACGGGAGAACATTTTCCACACTCGATGTCACGTCAACAATACGGTACGTAGTGTTATAATTGATGGTGGTAGTTGCACTTATCTCTTGTAGAAAAATTGAGTTTAACATTGTTGAGACACCCGAGACCATATAAGTTGCAATGGTTGAATGAGAGTGGCGAGGTGAGGGTAAATCGAAGGTTGTTACTTAATTTGTCAATTGGGAGTTATAAGAACGAGTTAGTGTGTGATGTGGTGCTAATGCAAGCGGGACATATTTTATTGGGGCGACCACGATGGGTACAAAAATTGATATGGTTTCATTAAGGATGGAAGGACCATTACTCTTGTGCCATTAACATTGGCGCAAGTCTATGAAGACCAATTAAAATTGAGAAGTGAGAAAGAGAGAAGAGCAAAAGAGTTAGAAAAAATGAGAGCAAATAGTGAGTTGGAGAAAAAGAGAGAAAATGTTGAGATAGCCATAGTGAGAAAAAGAAAGAGCAATCACAAGAGAGAAAAGAAAGAGAGTGCCCCGAGAGAAGAGAGAAAACATGAGTGACTTTCTTTGCAAAAGAGAGTGATTTGAGGAGGGCGGTAGTTGAGAGAAAAGAGATGATCTTGTTCGTTTATAAGGAATTACTCCTCAATTTTGAGGAAACTAACCCACCCCTCCCTAGTTTGGCTAAGTCTTTGTTGCAGGAATTCGACGATGTATTTTCGAAGGATGCACCAAGTGGATTGTCGCCTATTCGAGGCATTGAACATCAAATTGACTTCATACCTGGAGCTGTCATTCCAAATCGACAGGCTTATTGAAGTAATCCCGAGGAGACTAAGGAGCTTCAAAGGCAAGTGGAGGAGTTAATGAGCAAAGGATACGTGAGGGAAAGCATGAGTCCTTGTGTGGTACCGGTTTTGCTTGTACCAAAAAAGGATGGAACATGGCGAATGTG
>NW_019243010.1:137515-145448 GCF_002742605.1 Olea europaea var. sylvestris | reverse complement strand
AGACCTAGGAGAGCATTTGGAACATTTAAAATGTGTGCTAATTGTTTTAAGGAAAGAACAACTCTATGCTAATCTTAAGAAATGCACGTTTTGTATGGATAGAGTTATTTTTCTTGGATTTGTGGTTAGTGCTAACGGGGTAGAAGTAGACGATGAAAAGATAAAAGCCATTAGAGATTGGCCAACACCTAAAAGTATAACGGAAGTTAGGAGTTTTCATGGTTTGGCTAGTTTTTATAGGCAATTTGTGAAAGATTTTAATACTATCACCGCACCACTCACGGAAGTAGTTAAAAAGAGTTTAGGTTTTCATTGGGGTGATGAACAGGAACTTGCATTTAATACTATTAAAGGTAGATTGTGTGAAGCACTTATATTGGCATTACCTAACTTTGATAGAACATTCGAGATTGAGTGTGATGCATCAGGAATAGGGACTGGAGCAGTTCTAATACAGGATCGGAGGCCTATCGCATAATTTAGTGAGAAATTGAGTGGATCTGCTTTAAATTATCCTACATATGACAAAGAACTTTATGCACTTGTTCGAGCTTTGGAGACTTGACAACATTATCTATGGTCGAAGGAGTTCTTAATACATACCGATCATAAGTCACTAAAGTACTTGCGGGGACAAGGTAAATTGAACAAGACGCATACACGGTGGATGAAATTCATTCAGACCTTTCCATACGTCATTCGGTATAGGCAAGGTAAGGAAAATGTGATGGCGGATGCATTGTCGTGATGGTACGTATTGCTAACTACTCTTAATTCTAAGTTACTTGGGTTTGAACATATTAAGGAATTGTATGAAAAAGATGTTGAATTTTCGGATATTTATTTGTCATGTATAAAAGGGGCAGTTGATAGGTTCTTTAGGCATGAGGGGTATTTATTCCGGGAAAATAGGTTATGTGTTCCTAATTGTTCTATTAGGAAGTTGTTAGTAAGGGAGGCACACAGTGGTGGATTGATGGGACACTTTGGGGTTCAAAAGACTTTAGATGCATTGAAGGAGCATTTTTATTGGCCTAAGATGAAAAGTAATGTTGAGCGAATTTGTAGTCGATGCATAGGTTGTAAAAAGGCTGAATCTAAGGTTTTACCACAAGGTTTGTACACACCTTTACCTACACCTAGTGAGCTTTGGGTTGATATCTCGATGGACTTTGTTTTGGGTTTCCCTAGTACTAAGAGAGGTCGGGATTCTATTTTTGTGGTTGTAGATAGGTTCAACAAAATGGTACATTTTATACCATGTCACAAAATTGACGATGCCAAGAACATTGCTAACTTATTCTTTAAAGAGATTGTGCGTTTACATAGGGTTCCTAGAAGCATAGTGTCAGATCGGGATGTCAAATTTTTGAGTTACTTTTGGAGAGTTTTGTGGTAAGTTAGGCACTAAGTTACTATTTTCCACAACTTGTCACCCACAAACGGATGGGCAAACCGAGGTAGTGAATAGGACTATGACACAATTGTTACGCATAGTAATCAATAAAAATTTGAAGAGTTGGGAGGAGTGTCTATCATTTGTTGAATTTGCATACAATCGAGCTGTTCACTTTACTACATTATATTCTCCATTTGAAATTGTATATGATTTTAATCCACGAATTCCTTTGGATTTAATTCCTTTACCTGTGAATGAACGTGGTAGTTTAGATGGAAAAAAGAAGGCGGAATTGGTTAAGTCACTCCATGAAAAGGTAAAAGCGCAAATTGAAAACAAAAGTAAGTTGGTTGCATCACAGGTGAACAAAGGTAGGAAGCACGTGACATTCGAGCCAGGAGATTGGGTTTGGGTGCACCTTAGGAAAGAGTGGTTTCCGAAGCAAAGGAAGTCCAAGTTGCAACCGAGGGGCGATGGTCCATTTCAAGTGATTGAAAAGATAAACGACAATGCTTACAAGTTGGACCTTCCAGGTGAGTACAATGTTTCGGCTACTTTTAATGTATCTGATCTCTCTCTATTTGATACAGGTTCAGATTTGAGGGTGAATCCTTTTGAAGAGAGAAGGGATAATATAATCAAAGCCATGAGCCTGACAAAGGCGAGTGCAAGACTAGATCCGTTGATAGTCGATGGCGGACCAATGACGCGATCAAGGACAAAGCAAGTGAAATAAGCGATGGGATTGCTCGTTCAAGAAATCATTGATGGAACCATGTTCGGGACTCAAAATAGAGCAACTTTCATGTTTGGATCGAAGGCCAAATCAACTTGGATCAATTTGTTATCAAGCGATGAAATCGGAGGCTGAAAACAAGTCTGTGCGACCACACAGGCAAAAACACCATGCAGACGCATGGTGGCATACCGAAACTCAAGATGGCATTTTTGTTGAATGGAAATATACCATGCGGTCGCACAAGCCATTTTTTTTGGCGAATTTCCTATTTTTGGTATTTTTCCATATTTTGTTAGATTTGATTCTTTTCCATATTTTGGGGATTATGATTGACTTTTGCACGATTTTTACCTAGTTTTTAGGTTTAGTATAAATATGAGTTTCCATTCAATTGTTAAAAACTTTTAACATCATTGATATTTAATTAAAAGTGAGGCGTATTGTCTTCTCTTCATCGTTCTTCATTGAACAACTTCGAACTTATCAAGTGTTAACATGCGGCATTCAAACAACCGGATTTAATTCTTGGATTGAGTGATCAAGGGGTCTTTCAAGCGTCGTTCTTGTTGAGTTTTTTGGTTCGACTTTCTTTTGGGTTAATCCTAAACTCTTGGATTAATTTGGCTTTTTGGATTTGTCAATCTCGTTATGGGTTTCATAGTCAACGTTGCTATGGGGTTCGGATCAAAATTTCTTTGAGATAACTACAGGCAGGATTATTTCCTTAAATTTTATAATTTTAAGCAGGAAGAATTATCTGTTGACGACTATACAGCTAAATTTCAATATCTAATGTTGCGGTGTGAGATTGAGGATCCCGAAGAGTAGACATAGCCCATTATCTTGGTGGATTACGTACTAAAATCTGTAACGTGGTGCAGCTATAGCCCTACTAGACTTTCAATGATGTGTGTAAACTTGCATCTAAGGTTGAGAAGCAGTTACAAGAGCATCGTAGGGGAGCATTTCATTCCATGCATCGTGGCACTAATTTTAATAGTGGAGATATAGGTTCGTCCAGGAGCAATCCCACTAAACGGGCATCATCAAAAGTCAGTCTGAAGCTAGAAACATTAACTGTTAATCCTGGCCGTTGCAAATTCACCATGGGAGGAAGTTAGCATTGATTTTGTATTGCGGTTACCGCAAACACAAAGGAACAAAGATTCAATCATGGTGGTTGTTGATCGCTTCTCAAAGATGGCACACTTTGTTCCTTGTAACAAGACCACGGATGCTTCACTCATAGTTAATTTATATTTCTGAGATACTGTGCCACTTCATGGTGTACCAAAAACAATTGTCTCAGATCGGGATACCCAAGTTTACAAGTCACTTCTGGTGCACTTTGTGGAAAAAGCTTGGTACAAAATTGCTTTTTAGCACGTCTAATCACCCACAAACTGATGAATAGACCGAAGTTGTCAATCAAAGTTTTTGAGGAGTCTAATGGGTAAGAATATTCGTCAGTGGGAACTTATGCTAGCTCATGTGGAGTTTGCCTATAACCAAGAAATAACTCAGCAAAACATTGCCATGCATAAGCTGCTAAAGAGCATACTGGACTAGGAAGGATACCCAGTTTTCCTGTAACAAAGATCCACTCTTTAACCCTTGAATGTGCGTTTTGTCTATATCACTATAGATGCATTATGCAACTCAAGAAAATACACCCTTCTATGACACCTCACAAGGAAACTACTACTAGGGTGAAAAGTATATCCAAAGCCAAATGACTGATTACCAACATTAGGCAAGGAAGAAAGCCCCTCAGTAAAGGAAAGTCGAGGTTGATACATCCATCAACTATGCCACTGACCGACCCAAAGAGGTCCCATTCAACTTTTCTCCAAACTACAATCCAAATGATATGCTTCAAATGTTCATAAGCATCTTTGACAGGCTGAGCCCTAAAGAGCCTAGAAATAGGCAGGCTCAACCTCTCCCTATACCTAGAATAAATGTAATTTAAGAGTCCTAAAATAATAAACTTGTCAAAAATAAGAAATTGAGTCAAAATAGGATTCTCGCGAGAAAATTGCAACTTTGGTCCCAGGGTATACTATGCGGCGCAACCTGGATCATATCAAGAATGACATGGGTGGTATATTTCTTACGTGAAAAATCCCAAGTATTTGAGATTTTTAAAAGATTCAAAAGCTATGTTGAAAAGCAAAGTGGTTGCAATATCAAAAGTATCAGAAGCAACAAAGGCAAAGAATATACATCAAATGAATTCAAAAAGTTTTGTAAAGATGAAGGAATGGAGCATCAACTCATAGTTGGATACATGCCTAAAAAAAGGGCATATCAAAAGGAAAAAATAGAACAATAATGGAGACAACTAGAGCATGCTAATGGAGAAAAGTCTTTCAAAAACTTTCTAGGCAAAAGCAATAAGAACTGCAGTCTACCTATTAAATTGATGTCCAAGTAAAGTTGTGCAAGAAAAAAGCTAGTGGAAGCATGGAGCGGACGAAAACCATCAGCAAAGCATCTCAGAGTTTTTGGCCGCATCTGCTACACACATAAACTAGATGAAAAATAGAAAAAAGGAATCTTCTTAGGTTATAGTACTCAATCAAAAGGCTATCGAGTATATAACTTAAGAACAAAGAAGCTAATTATAAGTCAAGACATTAAGTTTGATAAAGATGCCACCTACAACTGGGAGACTGGCCAAGTCGAAAGAAAAGCTATCAGCATCCTAACACAACCACAAAAACAAGAGGGTGACGTTGAGGAGGACAATCAACCAAAGACCCCACAACAAGTAGCTATGCAACTGTAGAAGAACCAATCGATTCACTAGAATTATCATCAGGAAAAACACGAAGATTATCGAAAATATAATAAAGCTACAACTTGATGATCTGAAAGCTATGAAGTAGCATCTAAACAACAAGAATGGATAAAAGCTATGGATGAAGAACTAAAAATGATCGAGAAAAACAACACTTAGGAGCTTGTTCATCTTTCCCAAGATAAAGAAGTCATAGGAGTTAAATGGGTCTACAAGACAAAGCTTAATGCTGATGGTTCAATCCGAAAACATAAAGCAAAACTAGTCGCCAAAGGATACAATAGTTTGGCATCAAATGCACAAAGAAATTTGCTCCAGTTGCATGTCTTGACACTATAAGGGTGTTGTTACACTAGCTGTACAGAAAAAGTGAAAGATTTACCAACTAGATGTCAAATCAGCATTTCTTAATAACTATCTTGAAGAAGAAATTTATATAGAGCAAACTCAAGGGTACGTGGTTGGTAAAGAAGATAAAGTTCTTAAATTTAGGAAGTCAGTATATAGATTAAAGCAAGCTTCGCGAGCTTGGTACAGCAAAATAGACAACTACTTCACTGAGAAAGGATTTAGGAGGAGCTAAAGTGAACCAACTCTATACATCAAAAATCAAGGTACAAGCAGTACACTTATAATCTGTTTATACGTTGATAATCTCATCTATACAGGGAACGATGAGAAGATGATCGAGAAATTCAAGGAAGACATGATGAAAACATTCGAGATGACTGATTTGGGATTAATGCACTACTTGGGACAAAGATAGCTCAATCTTAAGATGGGATCTTCATTGCTCAGAAGAAGTATATCACTAGCCTATTAAAGAAGTTCAAAATGGAAGGTTGTAAAACAGTAGCAACAACCTTGGATAGCAACAAATCTCTCTGAAAAGAAGACGGTACTCCTAAATTAGACAACTCACAATTTCGAATTTTAATTGAAAGTTTACTCTATCTCATAGCTACAAGGCCAAACATAATGTATACAACTAGCCTACTTTCAAGATTTATACCAAATCCAAGTCAAGTTCACTATGGAGATGTAATACCTCCAAGGAACAAAAGGCTATGGAATAAATTATCAATCTATGCTTGACTCAAGACTACTTGGGTTAACTGATAGCGATTGGATAGGATCAGTAGATGATATGAAGAGCACATCAGGCTATACATTCACACTAGGTTCCGGAATATTCTCTTGGACATCAAAGAAATAGGCAATGGTTGCACAATCATCAGCTGAAACATAGTATATTGCAGCAGCAATGGCAACGAGTCAAGCTATATGGCTAAAATGCATACTTGAAGACATGGGAGAACCAAAAGACGAAGCTACAAAGATTTACTGCGATAGTAAGTCTGCAACAGCAATGGCTAAGAATCTCATATTTCACAGCAGAACCAAACACATTGGCATTAAGTACAATTTCATCAGAGAAGTTGAAGCAAATAAAGAGATAGAGCTCAAACATTGCAAGACTGAATAACAATTAGCAGATATATTTACGAAGGTACTACCACATGCAAAGTTCGAGTTACTATGAAAAATGATCGGAGTAATCAAAGTTTGCACCAAGGAGAAGTATTAATAGTTGTTGAGAAACTAGAATTGCCTTGGGGAGCAAGAAAATAGAAGTCCCTAGAATTTCTTGATGAGCAAGCAAAAATAGTAAACTAAAATTAAAAAATCAGAATTTTCTATAATGTCTTGAGAAACAAGTAATAAAATAATGAAAAAATAAGAATTTTCTATAATAATTTCCACCACCATTTGTGTGTTTAAATAAGGGCTACCATCTTCAAAATATTCAAAAGAGCATCCAACTTCTTACATTGTAAATCAAAAGTCACTTGGTAGAACTTTAATAAAATTACTTTCTTCCTCCTTCAAGTATCTTGTTCAATCATTTATATCCCACATAAAATCTACTTAACCACTTCCATCTAAACCCATTTATTTCTTCTACTCAAAATAAAAGCCTTCACAGGGCAATGAATACATAGAGATAGAATGTGACTGCACCACTACCAGGGCAATGAATTTGGAAACCTAGAGATTTAGTTGATGGAAAACTTTAATTGATTGCAAATGCTTCAAAAATAGTTCTAAAGGTTCTCTCTAAGTTCAAATTAACATGCTTATCTTGTTTCTATAGGCGTGCGTACATTAAATGTACGATTGTTATAACACCACAGAGTTGGGTTTCATATGTTTATATCTCCTAGGTTCTCTTCCTTGATAATTTGCAGCTAAGCTATTTTGATTCTCAAATCACAATTAATTAAAAGTGTACAAGATGAACAATTTAATCGATGGAGTTAATATCATATCATAATTTCTTTTTCTTTAACTTATAAGAATTTTTTTATTATTGTAGATAGTTTATGATCGAAGGATGTTATGATTACCCAAAACCTCCACTAAATCAAGATTTATGTTTATCCTAGCAATTGTCCTTGTTTCTTTATTATTGGAGATATTTTCACACGAACTAAGAATTCTATCTTAGACTACGAAATCATTTTGGCAGTGAACCAACCCCTAGTTCAGTTTGCAAATGATGCTAGAAAAATTGTCACATGTAACAATTGGAAAACTCAAGTTTGGGTCACTAAAATTGATTTGAAATGAGTTTCTTTCAGTGTTTTCTAAGCATAACTTCTGAAGACCTTTACAACAAATCTTTCTTCATGATGAATTTGTACGATATTCTAAATGTCTTACAGAGCATTAATTCACTCTTTGAAGAAGGGAAGGTTGGTTTATTGTTTTATACCGTTGCAATGTTGTAAATAAAAAAACAGTCATGAACACTAATTTTATTGCAAAAGTTCAATGTTTGCCAACTGGAGTTAGGGTTTAGATTGTTTTTTACATGCAAATTACTCTAAACAAGAAGTAGATAGATGGGTAGAGCACCAAATACTTTCCGGACACACTTTTTTGCAACCCAAATATCACACTAACTAATACCGAAATAAAGTTTGGTCAC
>NW_019243010.1:134013-136957 GCF_002742605.1 Olea europaea var. sylvestris | reverse complement strand
ATTGTTTCAGAAAAGAGAATGTGGTTGCACAGTTAACACGGCGATGCACTTGGAAACCTAGAGTTTTAGCTGATGGAAAACTTGAGATTAAATGCAAATGCTTCCAAAATAGCTGTAAAATTTCTCTCCAAATTCAAATTAACATTCTTATAGTAATTTTATAGGCCTGCATTAAATGGGTGAATTGTTATAATACCATTGACTCGTTTTTCAAAGTTTTATATCTCCTGGGTTTTTTCTACCTTGCTAATTCGTACAGTTTAAGGACTATTTTTTTTTTCTAGATTCTCAAATATCAATTAATTATACACTTTCTAGATAAACAATTTAATTGATAAAGTTAATATCATATAATAAATATTTTTATTTAAACTTAGAATTGCTTTTATTGTTGTAGGTATTTTACAAATGAAGAATGTTATGATTTCCAAAAACAACCACCAAATAAAGAATTTATGTTTTTCTAGTATGTGTCCTCATTTCTTTATTGATTAGAGATATTTTCGCACAAACTAATAATTCTATCATTTACTATGACATCAATTTGACCTTCAACCTGTCCCTAGTTCAGTTTGTAAAGGATTCTTGCAAAATCATCACACGTAACAATGGGAAGAGACAAGTTTTGATCACTAATAGTTACAGAAAATGAGTTTCTTTGAGGATTACTTTTGCTAAACATAACTTTCCAAGATCTTTACGTTAAATCTGTCTTCATGATAAAATTGTATGCTGTCCTAGATGTGTAATACATCATCAATTCACTCTTTAAATTAAGGATAAAACTTAATTCATTTATTTTACTATACTGTTGGAACGTCATAAATGAAAAATCAATTAATGTGCTTCTTTTGAATTAGTGAATTTTGGATGAATGGTGATTATACATACCAAAAAGGAGAGGTGGCATTTCAATGTAATTGTTTTCTCATGCACACATCAGTATTCTTAATATTCCTGTGGTATAAATTGAGTCCAAAAAATGAAAGGTTATTAACTCAATCGTTCTAGTAGTAGCAACAGATCAATAGTAACCTGAACTAAAAGTTTATTGCAAAAGTTTAATGTTTACCTAAAGTTAGGGTTTAATCAGTGGGAAGATGGGGGTATTAAGTGTAGAGCACCATTACTTTCCACACACATCTTGTGTACCACTAAAATATCACTAACAAGTACAGGTATAAAATTTTGGCCACTAATTCCCATGGGAAAAGTGTATTGCTATGTTGAGGAATTGTTGCTAAAGATACTTTTCCAAGACCTTTACATCAAAAAAATTCATCGTCCTGAATTTGCACGCTGTTCAACATGTCATAAAGAGCATCAGTTCACTCTTCAAAGTAAGGAGGATTGCATGATATACCATGATGCTTGGCCCAGAATGTAATGCCGCCAAATTCTTGTAACTTGACGCATTACCAAATATGAGTTCTTTAATGTTAACTGTTAAAAATACATTATTAAGAAAAGTATTTAAGTTTGAATTAATTAATAAATATTGGGGAAAAAAGGGGTAAAGTCGAATAAATAATCTTCTTCAAAATAAATCTACCTACTATGACTATTAAAACTTTTATATTATGGACTCAGAAAAATATGTGACAACATGATTTGGAATGAATTTTAGGAAATTTCAGCAAGGTAAAACAGTTTTGCTTCGATTTATCAGAGTAAAACTCAAATAAGTACAACATATCAAAATTTGGGATCTCCATGACGACTTTGAGGCACAAAAATACTTTTCAAACAGGCTAGACTGCATTCCCAAGTCTGACCCATCAAAGTTTACTAAAAATGCTATAACAAAATTCCACGTGAATCCAATTGACATGTTTTCAGTTCTATATATAGATAACTCATAAAGGGTTGTATCCTATTAAAATCATGTTGAAATTTTAAATATATTGACGGTATTAAATTTTTAAAATAATGGCATAATGCTGAAAATTCATGAAATATATGTTTAAATGTTAAAATTAACCATTAAAATATAAACTTAGAAGTATAAATCTTTGAACACGTAGACAAAGGGATCTTAAACCTAAAAAAGCAATACTTTTAAACTGGACATAAAGGAATCGAATCCTCTAAAATAAAACATGTCATCCATGCTGAGCCACCTCATGATCTCCAATTACTCAAAATGTCAGATTGGAATTAGCATTTCAAAGAAATACTCAATAAGCTACATATGCTACACGAACTTAATAATCATGCATCTAATCATATATACTCTCGTATTGCCTTCATAAATAAGTAAATTGATTATCCAACGATCTACTTAAAAGTTCTGATAAGCTTCTGTGACCACCAGTTAAACATATAATTTTCGTGACATTAACATTTAAGAAGAACAATTGAAGGCGCTTCACATACTTCATGAGCAACATAATGAATAAACAAACATTAACAAATGAAAATTAAAATCATATAGCGATCAACTTAGTGTAGGGATATTAACTTAGTTTGTGATGATATGGTAGTGATTACGTTGCACCGGATTCCTTTACAAATTTTAAACGTAAAAATGCTTTCTGCCCTTGTGTGTCTGCTGTGTGTGCATGCATTTGTATTCTATGTGTATCATGTGATACATGTGTATAAAATGACCTATAACCTTGTATCTCTTTGGATTATTGTGTAATTAGAGTCCTAAACAGTGTAACATATAAAGATTAGATAATATTAAACAGATGGTTTTTCCTAGTCAAACATTCCAACTAACAAGTGAATTGGCTGCAAAAATCATCAATTTGTTAATAGGATAACCAAGAATTCAAATGGAAATCAGTTAAAACAAATCTCTAATAGATTTCATCCTAATCGAAAAAATATCAAATTCCATTTAGCACACTTTGCTACCAAAAATATGTTAAATGCTTAATTTGCATTAATTAAATATGCGACATTATCTTCATGGGCATAACTCATTCGAAATAACTTT
>NW_019243010.1:116761-128313 GCF_002742605.1 Olea europaea var. sylvestris | reverse complement strand
GTACCTATCGTACAGCGAAACATCTTGGAGATCTTTACCAAAAAACAATCAAGGGAAAGAGAAAGGTGGAGACAAATTTTACTTATTATGATAAACCCATTGATGTAGCTCATTTGGGTGTCTTCAATTTCTTCGCTGATCCAAATGGAAATATTGACCATTTGATTGAGGGTGGTATGATTAAATATATATATTAGCTTATTCTATGTCTCTAGTATTTTCCTTTACTTCATAAATTTAGTTTGAAATATATTTTTATTTTTCGCAAAATTTGAAACTTTGTTATGCTTCGTTAATTTCACAATGTTGAATTGTGTTTACCCTCTTAAATTTAAATTCAAGTTTTTTAACTATATCTTCTATTATATTTATAGATTCATGATAGATTGTCAAGATACTTGTTTGATCGATAGTGCAACTACACATACCATTCTTCAAGATAAAAAAAAATAAAATTTGGACTTAACATTAGTAGAAAATAATGTGAATATGATATGAGGTAAATCGAATATCGTTGAAAGCTCCAGAAGAGCTTGTATTATTTAATAAAATAATACAAAATTATATATTTTAACAAATTCAAAAGAAATTTACTTAGTTTTAAAGATATGCGCTACAATGGACATCATATTGAGACGATGTAAGAAAATAATGTTGAATATCTTTGCATAAGTTCTTTTGTATTTGGTCAAAAGCAGATAAAAGAAAAATTCCATACACTCTTATCTAGCATATATTATACATTTGTAAAAATGGCTGAATCAAATATTGTCACGAACTAGAAGTTCATTGACCCAAAAAATTTTGTACTTTTGCATGATCGACTTGGACATTCAAAAGTTATAGTGATGTGTCGAATAATAAACAACTTATATTAACATCCTTTAAAGAACTAGAAAATTCTTTTACCTAATGGTTATCTATGTGTAGTTTGTTATCAAGGCAAGTTAGTCATTAGATCTTCGACTACAAAGGTCAATATTGAATCTTCAACTTTCTTTGAAAGAATTCATGGAGATATATGTGGGTAAATACACCCCCATGGGGACCATTTCGTTATTTTATTATATTAATTGATTCTTCTACTAGATAGTCACATATTTGCCTACTTTCCACTTGAAATGTAGCATTTACTAAACTATTTTCTCAAATAATAAAATTACGTGTGCTATTCCTCGATTGCTTAATTAAGACTATTTGTCTTCACGATGCTGGTGAATTTAAATCATAAGCATTCGATGATTATTGTATATCAATTGAGATTGTAATTGAACATTCAGTTGCGCATATCCACACACAAAATGGTTTAGCGGAGTCATTTATTAAATGTCTACAACTTATTACTAGACCATTACTTATGAAAACAAAACTCCCAACTTCTGTTTGGGGTCATGCCATATTACATGTTGTATCGTTGATTCGTATTAGACCAACTGTCTATTATTATTATTGACCTTTGCAACTTACATTTCGTGAACCTGATATTTCTCATCTATGAGTTTTTGGTTGTACTGTCCAAGTCCCTATTTCATCCCCTACAACATACTAAAATGGGTCCTCCATGAAGACTTGGAATTTTTGTAGGTTTTGATTCACCATCTATTATTAGATATCTTGAATCTTTAACGGACGATTTATTCACTACACATTTTGAAGATTGTCATTTTGATAAATGACTTTCCAAACTCTGGGAAGAGAAAAATTACATCATGAAGAACAGGGTAAAATTTCTTGGAATGAAACAACTTAATCTCATTTTGATCCCCACAACAATCAGTATGAACAAGAGGTTGAAAAAATCATACAATATGAACAAGAGGTTGAAAAAATAATTTATTTATAAAAAGTTGTAAATCAATTACCTGATGTATTTGTTGATACAAGAAAAGTGACAAAGTCATATATACCAGCGGAAAATATTTCAGTAAAATTGATGTCCCTGTAGGACAATCTATTGTAACAAATGAATCTCAAATGCGCTATCGATCAATTGGCTCAAAAGACTCTGTACCTCGAAAAAGAAAAATACAAGAGAAAACCCAACCAAAAACTTTGAAAGAAGTAGCATTAGAAAAAATTGATCAATCAAATATTGAAAATATGGTTTCTGAAGAGCCACAAATATCCAAAAATAATGAGATTTCAATAAATCATATGTTATCTCATAAATTATGGGAACAAAATAATGTCATTATAGACAATATTTTCGCTTTTAAAGTAACTTTTGATATTATGCAAAATAAGGATCTTGAACTACAGTCAGTTAAAAACTGTCAAAATAGAAATGATTAGCCAAAATGGAAAGAAGCCATAGAAGCGGAATTGAATTCTTTAGAGAACAAAAAATGGTGAGACAAGTAATTCGAACACCTAAAAATGTAATCCTTGTTAGATATAAATAGGTTTTTGTATGAAAAAGAAATGAAAATAATTAGATTACAAGATACAAAGCCCGTCTCATAGCTCAAGATTTCTCACAAAGACTAGGAATTGATTATGATAAACATATTCTTCAGTAATGGACACCATCACTTTTAGATTTTTAATTAGTTTGACTGTGTCATAAAGGCTTGATATGGTCCTTATGGATGTAGTAACTATCTATTTGTACGGTTCACTTGATAGTAACATATATATATATATATATATATATCAATCTGCATATACAGAAAAGTTATAAAATGTTTTATAGGGATAATGCACATCCATTGGCATCACATATGTTTGTTTGACACGTGATGTAAAAAATGATCCATTTCGGCCACCTGAAGTTGGAAAAAATGTTCTTGGTCCTAAAGTACCACACCATAGTGCAAATAGAGCATTACCTTATCTTGCGAATTGCACTCAACCCGACAAACTTTTTCTACAAATCTCCTTACAAGATATAGCTCTATATTATCTCAACGATATTGGCATGGTGTTAAGCATATTTATCGTTACCTAATGGGCACCATTGATTCAGGATTATGTTATTCTCAAAAGTCGGGATTTGGTTTAGTGGAATATACAGATGTAGGTTATCCCTCTAACCTACATAAAGCTAAATCACAAATAGATTATGTGTTTACACGTGGAGGAACAGCTATGTTATGAATTTCTGTAAAGCAATCTTTGACGGCGATATCCTAAAATCATTCTGAAATTATTGTAATCCACGAAGCATGTCGAGAATGTGTATGATTAAGGAACATGTCTAATCATAATCAAGTAACAACGAATTTCAGTCTTTTCTCGATTCTTGAGTAAGTGTCAATACTTCAAGTATCAAGAAATTTTAGACGATGTTATTAGGCTGAGGTTATGTTTCCATACTTTATGGGATAAAGCACTCAAATGGCTGGATTTACCTCCTATTGTGAGCATAACTACTTGGAATGAGTTAGCTCAAAAATTCTGCACAAAGTTATTCTCACCAACAAAGGTAGCAAGATTGAGGCATGACATACTGATATTCAGAAGGGGTGAATCTAAATCATTTGATGAGGCTTGGAATAGGTTTAAGAACATGCTACAGGAGTATCCTCAATATGGTTTCGACAAGAAAGCCCAAATTCGATTCTTCTATACAGATTACTTCTATCTTTCGAAACATGGTGGATTTACCATCCAATGGCTCCATATCCATGAGAACAGTCGATGAAGCATTGGAATTGTTTGAGAGAATGGCTACTTCTTCAGCCATTTGATCCTCTAATCAGGTGGTTCAGAAGAAATCACTAGGTGTTTACAAGGTAACACTTACTCAGCCTTATATGCTAAAATAGATTCTTTATTTTATAAGATAGAGAGCGTGTCACATTCAGCAAATGCAATACAAGTAGGAAAATCAAATTGTGAAGAATGTGGTGTGGATCACAGTACAACAGAATGCCCAATTTTGTCATAGGGAATGGAGTAGATAGAGTACAGGCAATGGGTTCAACGGCAACAAAACAATCTAAATTCAAACACTTATAATCTCAGTTGGAGCAAGCATCCAAATTTCTCGTGGGGTGGTAACCAAAATCAATTACAAAATCAGAATAGACCCTAGGAGCAATTTCAGCAGAAGAAGAAAATTCAGTTGAAGAGATGTTTGTGAAGTTCATGGAAAAAACTGATAAATACATGGAAGCAAATAACCAATTCATGAGAAAGATTGAAACAACTCTCCAAAATTAGAGTGCAACAATTAAGAACCTGGAGACACAGGTGAGACACAGGTGGACAAATTGAACTTTCTATGACAGGAAAGCCCCAGATAATTTGCCAAGC
The DNA here is from genome assembly GCF_002742605.1 of Olea europaea var. sylvestris. Classification (NCBI taxonomy): domain Eukaryota; kingdom Viridiplantae; phylum Streptophyta; class Magnoliopsida; order Lamiales; family Oleaceae; genus Olea; species Olea europaea. The sequence goes on along the minus strand of NW_019243010.1, from coordinate 124,056 downwards.
AATACTAAAGTGAATCCCAGGAAACATGTTCAAGCAATTACTATAAAAAGCAGGGTTCAACTACTAGAAATACATGTGAAGAGATCGGGTGCAACTGAAAAAACTGTGTCTTCTTCTGATGAAGGACATAAGGAGCAGACTAACTAAACCAGAGAGACATCTACCAAAGAGGGTTCAGATAAATCACGAGTTAAAGCAACCTCTCATATTGTTCCATACAAGCTCCCAATTCCATTCACTCAAAGATTGAAGAAATATAAGATGGATCGATAGTACATGATATTTTTTGAGATCTTCAAGAAACTTTACATAAACATTCCGTTGGCTAAGGCAATTACCCAAATACCCAACTGTGCCAAATTCTTGAAAGACGTCCTATCCAACAAATTCAAGCTAGAGAAGTACGAAATGGTGATGTTGACAAAGGAATGCAGCTCTAGAATTTAGAAAAAGTTACCTCCAAAGCTAAAAGATCCAAGGAGTTTTACTGTACCCTGCACTTTAGAAAATTACTATTTTGAAAAAGCTATATGTGATTTGGGTGTTAATATTAATTTGATTCCACTCTCTATTTTTAGGATACTAGGATTTAGAAAACCTAAGGCAACTACGATAATTTCACAGCTGGCTGATCGATCATTTACCCATCCACGAGGAATCATTGAAGATGTTTTGGTAAAGGTGGAGAAACTCATATTTCCAGCGAATTTTTTCATTCTGGAGATGGAAAAAGGCAATGATGTATCATTCATTTTGGGCCGACCATTTTTGGCCACTGGAAAAGCTCTTATAAATGTACAATGAGGTCAATTAATTCTAAAGCTAGGAGAGGAACAAGTGTCTTTCAATGTTTTCAAATCGATGAAATATCCTACTGAGTCAGATAGCTATTTCCAGATTGAGATGGTTGATAGAGTAATTCAAGACACTTTTAAGTTGCAAAATCCGTTAGACGCTTATAAAGTCTGTATTGTACATTCTCAATTCACTCACATTGACTTTAGTGAGATTGGGGTTTGTGCAATATATATGGAGAAAAATCCACCATATATGCGAAAATAAAATTATGAGGAGATTGAGGTCTACATTGTCGAGTTTGAAACAAGTGATGAGGGAGTGATAAGTGTGTTTTTGCACACTTATTTAGATTACAAACATGACTTAAATAAAAGCAAAATGATTGAATTGTGACTTAATCTCATTGAATTCATGCAATGTAGGTGTTTCTATAGAAATAGTGGAATTCAGGAGAAGAGAGCCGAAAAAGGACTAAATGGAGCAAAGTGATAGTTCAGGGACTAAGGATGCAAATATTTGAAAGTTGAACTAAAAGACAACTCGGGAATGCAAATATGCTAAGTATGAACTCGAAAGCAATACAAGATGATTGGAAGAAGAAGGAATTGCAAAGGGACTAAAATGAATTAACCTGAAAACTCGGGGATCAAGTTGCAAATAATTCATAGATGAGACGGGAAATGGAATGAAGATTCAAGAGTGTTAGAGGTCAATCGGATGAGGAAAGGAGTCACGAGGTGAAATAGGGTCGAAGTATTATCAAGTATCAACTTTCAGGCGAAAAAGCTATACTCGTGATTTTTAGTATCTACTTGAGATCTATGTTTCGCATAGTAAACATCAGAATTTGAGGAAGTCTATTTCCATCAAAAATGTAGATCTTTGAGTTTTCTTCTCAATGCACTTTGAATGACTTCAATTGGAGATCAGACGAGAAAGTTATAACCAAAATACTAAAAACTGTCCGGCGGAAAGAATGTATGTCTATGCCGTCGCATAGTATAAACTCTATCCGGTCGCATAGAATCCTCCCGAGAACTTTTTCTCAAATTTTGTTTACTTTATACGACAACATAGGTTATGCCTATGCGGTCGCATAGGTATAATCTGTGGGCCGTTTTGCAGTTTCCTTATACGATTGAAACTCCTTTAGTAACCTAATTTCCATTCGATTTAAATACGAAAGAATGTCCAGAAGAAGGGGAGAATGTAATTGGAGGCACAAAAACACAATTTTGGAGGATTTGGAGAGGAAGAACAAGGCAAAAACAAGGCAATCCACTTCAAGATTCAAGATTTCACTTCAAGAATCAATTGGGTGATATTCTTCCTTGGTTTTAATTGTTGTTTTTCTTTATTTCCCATCATGTTAGACTAGATTTTCTTGTGCTAGGAGATCGATGTACCATGTGATTTGAATTTTATATTTCTAGTTTTGCAATTTGACATTAAAACATATTTCTTTTGTTTTGAATGATTTATATGCATTTATTGTTTCCGCAATTATGGGCCCGTAATTGTGTGAGTTTGGGTGATCTATTCTTGCATTCGAGAGAATTGGAATAGATTCGACATAATATAAATCATCGTAGGGTCCGATAGGGGATAGAAATATACCGCTATGCCTTACGTGAATCTTTAATTGTTCATAAAACTACATGCATTTTTACATATGCACTTGTCATAGAAATATAGGCCGGTGGTATGTAGAAATAGGTTTGATACATCTCGAGAGAGAGTATTGGATAGACTTAGGAACATTGATTCGTCAACAATTGAATTATGTTGTCATATTGTGAAACTAGAGTTTAAAGTGATAATTGCATGGGAAATCGTGATCCTAGTGTGTTTAATTTCTATTGATTACAACAAACGTGCGTTCTCAACAATTAATTTCATTTTAGAGTTTTAAATTATTGTTTTGCTTATTAATTTCATTACAATCATAAAAGTTGCATAAGTAGGGTTTTCTTTCCAATTTTAGAGTTTTAATTAGGTCCACATTCATTTTGAGTAATTTGATTTCGGTGAAGGTCGAATAAGTAAAATTGAGCTAACCAATCTCTGTGGGACGATACTCGGACTCATTGAATCCACTTTTTTACTTGTTAACGAACCGTACACTTGCGGTAATTTAAATCGAAAGAAAATATTTCGTGAACAGGGAGAGTCATACTACTTGGAGAATGTTAGGTTAAAATTTGGATGAAAGTTGCAGTATGGAAAAAAGTTGTGTTAAGCAAACTAAGCAGGACCTCCAAGGCTATATTCAAAGTGCCATAACATACTTGTGGCAAAAGTCAAACTCTAGACTATAAATCAAGCACTTAATGGAGGCAACCCATTTTCTATCATGTTTCACTCATTTGATTAGCTATTACATTACAATTATTTTTAGGGAGTGCATTAGCATTTTAGGACCATGGTTAGGAACTCATGCATTTAATGATTTTTAAAACATTTTAGGTAGTATTTTTGACTTACATTAATAACTTATGCATGTTTACTTATTGAATTCATTTTATGTTGGACTCATCGTTAACATCCTAGCATGACATTGAGCTTACATTGATGTGATATGCATTCTTAAAGTTGGGCACTTAGATTTCAATCTCCAAATGAATTTTGAAAACTCGTCTTTTCCTAGCTTGACGTATGCTCTATTAGATAGTTTTTCTAAATGTTAGAATATTAGAATTTTTTGTTGTGAATTCATTGCAAATATTTAAACCTTATATACTATCATTAATATTTATTTTCTATCCTTGAAACAGTAAATTAAAACCTAGCAACAAGAAAAAATAGTGGTTGTCATGACATCTACCAATTCGACCAGCTTGATCATTCTACTTGTTCGTGTCTACCCCAGCGAGCTTGTGATCCTTACTCATTTACTTTAATTATTTTTGGCTCTTACATTGGAGGCAATATAATTCTTTAGTTTGGGGATGGGTAGGTATTATGATACTTGGAATCAATATATATTTATTTGTCAACTGCTGATTGAGTCTGTATAACTCTAAAAAAAATAAAAACAAAAAACAAAAAAGGTGTCGAGTTAGCGTTAAACGACTTGCCACCTATGATGATATTTATTTGTTTGAATTGAGTACATATTTAGTTAGATACTGGACAACGCCATAACTTATGCTTTTACTTGAAAACTTATCAATGTTAGATTTGATTATTTGTGTACATAGCCATATTGACTTATCACTTATGTTGGGGCATGATTTAATTAAGTGGAATTAATTGTTGATGTTATTGACCTAAGTTTGAATAAAAATTTTCAAGTCCTTTATATAGAAACCAAGTTGCTATAAATCAATTTGCGGTGGGAAGGTTAGTGCTTATTTTCATAGAAGTGTGAAGGTTTGGAGTTTTCTGATCCCAACGTTGGTCGAAGGAGTTTGAATTAAGGAGTCTAAAATGGGCATTGATCATTCAAATGAAAAAAAATAAAAAAATCAAATATCATACATCTTTTTCTGCTTTTCTTAGCCTTTATAATTCGAGTAATTAAATCTGCAAGGGTATATAAAAACCTGGTGCCCTATAGTCTTCTAACTAGGGTGTCATCGACATAAATCTCGATACAGAGGTCATTTAGAAAGCTTTATGGAGAGAAATATTGCACATAAGATGTTAAAAAAAAAAGTAGATTCTAATATCAAAAGCAAAAGTGATACATCTTCTAACTCTCTTCATATCCTTTATGGCTAAGTGATTAAGCCCACAAAGGTATCTAAAGCCCGGTGTACTATAGTCATATGACTTGGGAGTTATCAACCTAAAATTTGTTACAGAGGTTATTTGGAAAGCTTAATGGAGAGTAGTATTGCACAAAAGATGTTAAAAAAGGAAAAAAAAGAAAAAAGGAGATTTAGATTATCAGAATTGAGATGTGCCTAAACACGAATTTGAGATTTGAACTCTAGAGATTGGCTGCGCGACTTTGAGAAAAATTTACCATCTCATTTCTAGATTTACAAGTATTCACTTCTGATCACTTTGTGTGAAAAAATGCAGAATAATAATTTTAGAAACCCTATGTGATGAAAATACCTCAGGATACAAGAAAGAAGCATAAGAAGTGATTTTGCACTAGAAATGTGAAAAAAATGAGCACAAGAGGATTGGGATTATGAATAAATTAACAACACTTGATTAATTGTGTTCTACTATGAGTGAAAGTTCAATATTGGCAAATCACACACATTAAGTCGGACATCGGATAAGTAAAAATTTATATTTAATGTTGTTTGGATCTTGCTAAAGTGTTGTTACTTAATTCGAACTTGAGGCATACGGTAAGCTGTTCAACATTAAGTCTAGTATTTGTGATTTACTTTTAGCTAGTAATATGATTTATGCGTGAGTTTTGTTTTGTTTGACGACGAACAAAGATTTTAGTTTGTGGGTGTTTGATAAGTGCATTTAGTGCACTTATTTTGATCATATTACTAAGATTTTATATCATGAAACTTTTATAATTTTTGTTTATTTCAGTGATAGACTTGTTTCTAATGCAAGTGGAAAAGAAAAATTGGGAAATCTAAAGTATGAGGGCTAAATTGCAATATTTTAATAGTTGATTCAGACCGTTCAATTGGATGCAATTAAAAGTTGAAGGGTTGAAATTGCAAGAGAAAAGATTTAAAAGAATCAATAATTGAACTCAAGGACTAAAATGCAACATTCGAAAGTTTTTACACCGGGGCGAATGCCCAGTTATTTAGAGTCGGTGACTGCCCAACCACAAGGAACAACTACCAAGGCGAAAAGTGACTGCCCGAGTTTTACCTGGGCAGTCGCGAAAAAATTCTGGTTTGCTTATCTTATTGAAGTTCTTATCGAAAATAATATTGAGATGTCTTTCAAAGCCTATGAACGTCCATAAGGAGGGGGCACGCATTATAACACACCCATAGGGATTTTAGAGCATAGAAGGTGGCAAAAAACCTGAAGATTAATTTGAAGAACCAAAGATTCAATTGAAAATTTAAATTGGTGATGTCGTTTCTTCAACACCATTTGTGTTTTCTTCTTTTCACTATGTTAGGCTAGAGTTGTTTGTACTAAGAGAATAATGAACCATGTGATATGACTTTGTAATCTTTAGTTTTACATTCTTGACATTAAAATACGTTTTTAGAATTTGAATGGTTTATAGGAACTTATTTTCTTCACAATTTTGTGCATGTGATTATGTGAATTTGGTGGCTTGTTTCATGCATTCGAAAGAAGGGAAATAGGCCCGATATGGTATAAATTGTCGTAGGGTCCTATAGGGGATAGAAATATACCACTATACTCTATGTGAATTTTTAAATGTTCATAAAAATTCATGCATTCTTGTGTATTCGCATCCGTCATAGAAATATAGTCAGGTCGTATATGATAATAGGTTGGAATGCAAAGAAGGAAAAAAATGTACATTAATTGAATCAGGGCTGAATTGTATTATTCACATATAATTTAATGTTGTTGCAATTTTTTAAATTAATGTTGAATCATATTATTTCTTTCATCTTCTCATGCTATTGAAATGCCAAAAAGGAAAAAATGTGAACTGTTTGAATTAGTGTGGAATCATATTATTAACTTAACTGTTTTATGCCTTCGGAAATGCCGAAAAGGACAAAAAAAATGTAAGATTTTTGAGTTAGTGTTGTTGATGAGTGATTATGTACATTCCACAACACAAGAGTTGACTGTACAACTTTGTAGGTACATAAATGGGGTCCTAATATTAAAAATTAGTGTGGAATCACATTTCATTGTTTTACATCTCTTTGATTTTCTCCCTTGATATTTTGTACATAGCTAATGCCTATTTTTATTGATTCAGAAGTCAGAATTACTTTTAATTTTTAAAGTTGATATTTTGTAATAATTTCTTTGAGTTATAAACATAATAAACAATAATTTATTTTTGAAGATTATTATTTATTATAATTTTATGTTGTTGCAATTCTGAAATGAAAAAATAAATTAATATATATTTTTTTAATTAATGATGAATCATATTATTTCTTTTTTCTTTATGCGATTGAAATGCCAAAAAGGAATATAAATGTACTTTGTTTGAGTAAGTGCTCCAAAGGTTCTCTCTAAAATTCAAATTAACATGCTTATCTCATTATAAGCGTGCATTGAATGTGCAAATTTCTATAATTCCTTTCCAACAGATTTCGTAGTTTTACATCTACTGGTGTTTCTTCCTTTATATTTTGTTCACAGCTGACTTTTTTTTTTAATTGATTTACAAATTACAATTACTTGTAAACTTATTAGAGGATCTATTTAAAGGATGAAGTTAATATTATTTAATGATTTCATTAACTTAGAATTCCTTGTAAAGTTCAATCTTTTTGAAGACCAATTCGCTGATAACAATATAATGAATCTTAAACCAATATGTTGAATCAATTCAAAAAGAAGAAAAGAGAAGAGAAGAAGAAGAAGAAGAAGAATAAAGAGAGAACCAAAATCTA